>NC_140591.1:166594819-166792319 GCF_964204655.1 Triturus cristatus
TGCTGGCATACTCAAAATCTTTTCCTAATTAAGTAGTTCACTCCTTTATAATATAACGAATAACTAAAACGCTCTTTTACACATTTAAAACCAATATTTTGTGTCGTTACTGGGATTATACCACTAACAAATGTCGCAAATTACACAATGATTCTGCACACGCTACCTGTTATTTGACATTTTGTTGCTAAAGCCTGTTCCAAATTAGAATAAAGTGATAGGAACTGGTGTCCTTTGTTTATGTCTACTTTCAGTTGCCACTTTCCAAGCACTCACGCGAGTGGATTGTGTGAATGGGTACAGCTGACTTCGAATTTGGTTTTCAGTATTCCGCAAGAAGCAGGGTTTGGCTCTTGTTATTGTAGCGTAATTTTGTTCCACTGGGAACAGAGGATTGGCAACCCTGTTCTCTGTTGTTCCTTGCTGTCTGTCTGGATATCCCCTGCATCATGTCTCCCACCATCCATGGAGTGCCTCACTGCTGCGACCGACCTGGTAATGGCCCAACTATTTCATCCTTACCTTGAATGTGTGGCTCAACTTGGTTGTACATTTCTCTCAATCTCACACGGCCCATAGCTCCACACGTGGGCCGCAGCTGCTATTTGAAATAACTTCTTCCTTATTTTCTAGTGTAGCATTCCATAAGAATGTATAGGTTTGCAGACCGCTTCCTTTTATCCCATCCGCTAAACTTACTCAGCTTGCACATTTTCTTAATATAGCAGTGTTAAATCGCTCCAAGGGCATTAGCACCAACTTACATTACCCCACGTCCGTTTCATTGATTTATAACTTTAAAAATACAGCTTCATTCTAACTCAGCTGAAATGCGACAGCCACAACTAATTATTGAAGTCACCCTATTGCAGAGGTCTTCAAAGTTTTTGATGCCGAGGCCCCCTTGTCAAACCTTTTTAGGCGTAAGGAACCCCTTCTGACAACATTTTCTAGAAACTGGTACTCCTCATCATCGACCACTATCGACAACCATAAATGACCCTATTAGACCTGGCATCTTTTGGCATGTTTCCCCTGACTTTTGGCTTTCTGACCTCCTAGTTTTTGCTGGTTTAGTGTCTCTGCGCACTTTCTCACTGCTGTTCAGGGTTAAAGTGCAAGTGCTCCTATTGTAAATTGTATTATGGATTGGTGTTTCCATGATTGGCATGTTTGGCTTACTAGCAAGTCCCTAGTAAAGTGCATTGAGGGTGCCAGGGCTTTCAATCAAATGCTGCTGGTGGGCCTGCAGTACTGATTGTGCCACACACCCAAGCAGCCCTGAAAAGGGTTATCAGGCCTGCCACTGCAGTGTCTGCATGCAGTTTGTAACTGCCATGTCGACCTGGCAAGTGCACCCAATGGCCAGGCCCTAATCTTCCCTTTTCTTACATGTAAGTCACCCCCAAGGTAGACCCAAGGCACCCATGTAGGCAGGGTGCCATGTATATTAAAGGGAGGACATTTACTGGTGTGTGTGACATGTCCTGGTAGTAAATTACAGTGTGTTTCATTATTCACTATGGAAAGGCTATCTGTCTCATAGGATAGAATTGGAGTTTACTTATAACATCTTCCCATTGGGACAAGATAGACAAATGGGGTTTAGTATGTTTGAACTCAGAATATAAAAATGCATCTTTTATGATCTGTGTTTGAAAATACCACTTTTAGAAAGTAGGTATTTTCTTGCTCAGTCATCCTATGTGCCTCTGATGGGTTTGTGGATTAACTGTCTGGCTTTGGAGTGACAGGGGCTGGGGATGTGCATTCTCATCAGACAGCCACTGGGGAGGGGGTCAAGGTGTGTCCTGTCTTTCCTGGATGAGTTAGGTCTGAGCTGAATAGACCTGGGCCGTATTTAGAGTAGTAGGAGGAGATTTCTTTGCACCTGAATGGGACTGGTCTGCCCTGGACAATGCTGTCTCCACTTCCTGCCAGGAAGCTGGGCCTCAGAGGATGGAACTGATTTGGGCTGGGCACAGACACTCTCTGCCCAAAAGCACAAAGAGAAACTGAGTATAAATATTGGGGCCCAGACCCCAGAACTTTAGAACTCGCTGGAATCAAGGAACCTGCCAAGAAGAAGAGCTGGAAGAACTGCCAAGAGGAGTACTGCCCCTTTGCTGTGTTGTTGCTTTGTTGGGTTGGCCTGCAGTTGCTGCTTCTGTCTTGGGCAGTGAAAGGACTGTACTGGACTTTCTTTACCTATTGCCAAGTATCTCCAAGGGCTTGAAGTAGAGCTTGCCTCCTGTTCTGAAGTCTCAGGAACCGCAAAGATTTCACCAACCACTGGGTACCGCCTCTTGAACTGTGGTTTCAGTTGCCACAGAGGGGGGAAAGCAACCGACTCCGTCACTGACTCTGTCGCTGGCTCCATGTCCTGAAGGCACTGCAGAGGGCTCCGCCGCATCTCGCACCGCAACCCTGGTCTCACCGACGATGACTGCTGCCAACGAGCTGCTGCGTGCACTGTGACCTGTGGGCACCGCACTCTGCACCGCCTCACTTCACTTCGCCACCCTGGTGTCACTGACGCCATCACTGCACGCTGACTTCGACACCTTTGACCGCACCATGGCCTGGGGGCACCGCTCGTAAGTCTTGCGACGCATTGCCTCGTCCCACACCGCAGTCCGGACCGACCGACGTCAGCTTCCCGCAACCATCACTGTCACCAGCACAGTGATCTGTCAGCATCGCAATGAGCACCGCCTTCAATCTGCACCGCATCCCTGGTTTCACCAATGCTACTGGACGACATAATGGGCAGCGTAAATGAAAAATAAATAAAAAAAGTTATTGCTCAGTGGGAAATGCACTGTAGTACATATGAAACCTCTATTAGTTAATGCACTGCACAGGTCTGTGTCTAATCAGAGAACCACATAATTAAATCTTGTTTGGTGCAGTGGAGACTAGTGATGTATATTTTAAGTGCTACGTAGTCACATCCTGTGACAGAAAGCACTGTGAATATGTAATTCAATTTTTCATACTTGCATTACACACAGATAGAACGCTGCAAAACATGCAAATAGTTTAAGGATAAAATGGTGCTTTCAAAATGCAAATTTTAATAATACCAGAGTGTTTGTAATGTAATTTTTTTTACAAAGCTGTCCCTGTAACACCTCTTTAGGGGCACTAAGGGCGGTGTAAATGAAGTTAACATTAAAAGCAAGAACTTCCCAGCCCAGTTGTTAACTCTTTGCACTTCCACTAAAAAAAAACAACCGTTGTCATCGCAAAGAGCCAGAACTGCTCCCAACCATCCTTTACACTTGCAGATGAACTGTTAGGGCACATTCACCTTTCATTCAGGCAAGCAGCTGATAACGATCTAAATTAGCCATCCCAGGAGGGCTGTCTTTTTGCAGAGACAAGTGAAGCTGGGGAATCAGCAACCCCCTTTCAAGGACTCCACGGCCCCCCTGGGGGCTGCGCCCCACAGATTGAAGACCTCTGCTATTGTAATGTTTTTCTGATTTCATTTGTCAAACTCTCTTTTCCTGCAAGCCATCGGCCCAACACACCCATCCCCTCAGTCCCCTATATCCCATTCACAGTTTTTTTTATACAGTGCAAAATCAGCTCCACGCCATTGGAGCAATTTGCATAAGTACCGGATTACATTACACAAGGTCACTCTCATTTATCTATATATTTCATGGCTCTACCGAAGGCCATTTTGTTAAACACAGTCCTTCTCCTATCTGTATATAAAATGGATTTGAGTGCCCTCAAAAATAAACCCATTTAGGTTGCAGGACAAGGGGAAGGAGGAAAACAAACGCAGCTTTGTTCTTAGCTGAAAAGTGACAGACACAAATAATAATTAAACTGACCTTTCATTTAATTTTTCCAATTTCATTTGCCAAACACTCTTTTTCTTAAAAGCAAGGGCAGCTATAACACATTTTTAGGAAACTTCGGGCAATTACATTACCAAATTAAAAAAATGAGTCAATGGACAACAGATTCTATATAATGTTTCCTTGTATTACAAATTCTTCCTAAACTGCTGGGAAAATGTACACCAAACTTCGCATTTCATGGCAAGCTGTGCTGGCTAAAGTGTTCGCTCTCTTACTTCCTACAAAATTCCCAGTGGAATAAAAAAAATCGTATCCTTGTGTTCTCCCTTCTTAACTCCCCCTTAAACTACTCCCCTTGACCACTCAGCTTTGCTGGAGCAAATTTAGACGGAGAACCATTTTTGGGGGAAATATATAAACTGTTTCCAGAAATTGAAAAATGTAGCGCTTTAAATGCTTTTTTTTTTAACTGACATTGAACTTGGACTACATCTTAGTACTGCTCTAGCATCTGGGACATTTTACATTGGGACATCATTTCACCCTAAACTTTTGAGGACAGGGATTTTAGCTATGCACATCATATTTGACAAAGCTATATGGTGCATTTTTTCTGGGGGACGGGGGAGCGGAGGGGTTGAACGTCCACTAATAAATAGCAGAGTCCACAGACACCATCATATTTTAGTATTATATGAGTTGGCTTTTTTAATTAGACTACTGGTTTTATTGGTTTTTAACTTTTCTACCCTACTGATTTTATGGGTTTTTTCTTTTAAATTCTTCTCTGTGGCTCACTCGCGGTGTGCTTTTAGAACCACTTACCCACCTCCTAGGCTGAAACAGCCACCTTCCCCGGTCCGCCACGGCATTGCCGATTGAGCGGAGGAAAGCGGATACGCCTGAACTGCCTGACTTCCGGCGGAACAAGGGTCGCAGGTCAATTTGCACCAGCTGGCTATAAAAGACACATGCTGGGCCGGACATGCACATCGAATGCGCCGCTGGTTCGCCAATGGCAAGCCCGTCTGCATCCCGCCGGGGCCAGGGGCCAGAACCCCTGCCCCTTTTCCTACAAATGATTACCATTATAATGCTGAGCAGCTTAGACAGCTAAACATAGCCACTATGGTGCATTGTGCTCACTCCATTGTTCCTGGCAGTCTGGACCACGGCTGTGGGCACTGTCCATTTAGACTATCGCCGCTCTCCCAAACTATTCGGCCCCTTCCAAAGCCATATAAAATGTTTCTGCTGAATTGTAGATCGCTGCCCAAGCATGCGGTGGAGATCCTTATTCAGCTAAAGGAAAAATGCCCAGAAGTCTTGTTTCTGACAGAAACTTGGCTTAGTTCAGAATCGGATCCTGATATCGTCCAAACCCTCCTCCCTGGTTACCTAATTCAGAGGATAGACCGGACTGAAGGTAAAGGCGGCGGGATTGCCATCATTTACAAAATTCACCTCAGCTGCCGCACTTCTGGTGGTCCCTTACCAGATTGTGAGAACCTTCTATTCACGATAGGGTTTACCCCCACGCTCTCCCTGTCAGGCATCTTAATTTATCGCTCCCCTGGGTCGTTGGGTCAATTCTGTAAATCACTGTCTGAAATGGTTGCTAATCTCGCCAGTACCCCTGCTAAATTTACATTACTAGGTGATTTTAATCTGTATTTTGATCACCCTTAACATGTGGCCGCGTACCTGCTCAAACAGAAGGTCACTAATGCAACCCATACGAAGGGTCACCTACTAGATCCCATATTCTCCAATCCAATTAACTGGAAAGACACCCATTCCAATACCCTGGTCCGATCATTTTTTTATCCCTTTCTCCTGGACCCCCACCTGTGTGACCCCTTCAACCAGACCAATAAGAACTATGTCACGTCCTTGGCCCAAACTTCCCTCCGAAAAGTGGGTATTGGAGCAAGAAAACATGAAGCCGATCGCTGATATGGATCCGATTATTGCCAATGAAAGATTTAACAACTGGATTGAGAGCACTTTAGATCAGGTTCTCCCTAAGAAAATGACCCCGATCAAAGTTGGGTCCAACACAATGGCATGGTACTCCCCCAAGCTCCGGGTGCTAAAACAGATCTGCAAGAAACTCGAAAGAGCTTGGAGAAAGGATTTCTCTTTAAACAAGAAATCGGAATACAGGGAGGCCATAAGAACATGCGAAGCTGAAATAAAATTGGCCCAGGCCTCATATAATGAGGAAAGAATATCCTTGGCAGCCAACTCCCCCACAAAATTTTTCGCATAGTGAAAAAAATACTTAAAGCCCCCTCACCCCCAGATATACCTGATGCCACTGGCCAATGTTGCAATGAACTCGCAGATTACTTTCATAATAAGATTCAAACAATCTATTTGTCATTTTCCTCTGTAGACAGTCACAACAATCTCTTGCAGGATACTGGTCTGCAAAGCATGGAACACTTCTTAGCAGTTGTCGAAGAGTCTAAAAAGATTCTTGATGCAAGGTTCAAAAGCGGTTATCCTCTAGACCTCATAGCAGCCTTCGACACGGTCAACCACCAAATTTTGGTCCATCAACTTAGAAGTTTGGGGGTGACCGGAGTAGCCTTAACATGGCTGCAATCATTCCTGGAAGAGAGGGTGATGTCACTTCAAAACCTATGCCTCTCCATTGCGGAGTCCCTCAGGGATCGTCCTTGAGTCCCTCCCTTTTTAATGTTTATATGACTCCGCTTGCAGAGATTGTGATCCCTTTTGGGGTTCATATAGTGACCTACGCTAATGACACCCAACTGGTCATAGCTCTGAACCACTCTGATAATGCCTCTATCGGCCTTTGTCCCTGTCTAGAAGAGGTAGCTAAGTGGATGAACCACTCATACCTAAAATTGAATGGTGACAAGACTGAATTGATGCTCCTTGGTAATCCTTCTCTCTTTAAAGCGGATGTAATGTGGCAAGCCTGTATGGGACCCGTCCCTGCCCCCAAGGCCCAGATGAAGAGTCTGGGCATCTGGCTTGACCCGGACCTCAGCTTTATGGTCCAGGCACTGAAGGTTGCGGATTCTTGCTATGGCATCCTAAGGATGCTCCGCAAAGTGCTTCCACTTCTCCCCTTCCAGGCAAGAAAGCTTATGGTACAGGCACTTATTCTTTCCCGTTTGGATTACGGGAAAGCCATTTACCTCGACCATCGCAAAGCTCCAAACGGTGCAAAACTGCACAGTGAGGATTCCTGTGGGGACCTCGAACCAGCAATCTGTAAAACCCTCCTAAAAGTCCCTCCACTGGCTCACTGTTCGGGAGAGAGTTAACTTTAAGGCTATGTGCATTGCCCACATGATGTTAGCAGGTAATGGACCAGCGATCAACCATTCGATTGTCCAGCCTCATCGGGCGAATAGACGGCTGCACTCAGACGATCTGCATTTGGCCGTCGTTCCCATGATTAAGAGCACCAGAAGTGGTGGTCGCCTATTCTCTTATAATGCAGCTAGGCTGTGGAACACCCTTCCTCTCCGCCTACGGAGGGAACCCAGCCATCTAGCCTTTCGGAAACTGCTAAAAACTTGGCTCTTCCCCTAAGTGTTGCTATGATGTTTTGTCTCGGTTACTGCCTCAGCGATGGGATGCCCCTTGGTAGCTACGCGCTTAATAAATGCTGTTTTCATTTAATTTCACTTTCATTTCATATAAACTGTACACATTTGTCAACTAATAGGCAGGTATGGATGCAATTCACCATCTTCCTTAGAGTTACTCTGCTCCCTCTTCTGCTGCTGTGCCCCCCTCTTTCACCGCTGTGCCTCCCTCTTCTGCCGCTGTGCCACCCTCTTCTGCCACTGTGCCTTATTTATTTATTTATATATAGCATTAGCTAGACCCGTGGGTATCAGAGCGCTTTACAACATGAATGAATAGAGTTGAAAAACATGGTATAAGGATACCTGAGGGGATTTGCATAACAATAAACATTTTAAGACAGAATACAATAGAGGTGTGAGTCACAAGATATCTTAGGTGGGTGCCTCCTTCTTCTGCCGCTGTACCTTCCTCTTCTGCCGCTGTTCCCCCCTCTTTCACCACTGTGTGTTTCCTTCTTCTGCCACTGTGCCATCCTCTTCTGCCGCTGTGCCTCCCTCTTGCACCTCTGTGCCACCCTCTCCTGCTGCTGTGCCTCCCTCTTCTGCCGCTGTTCCTCCCTCTTCTGCCACTATGCCTCCCTCTTCTGCCGCTATGTCTCCCTCTTGCACCACTTTGCCTCCCACTTGCTCAGCCATTATAAACAAACCTCACAGCTGTCGGTGCCTGTGTGAAGGGAAAAGGGGAGTGAGTACCTGCACTTCTATATGTCCATTTCAAGTACTGGGGAAAACAAGAGGTTTCATCTTCAGAAAGAAATGCAGTTCATTATGTTATGTTACTGGTCCTTCTGTGTTTTGGTTTTTGAGCTCTGTGCTGCATGGCTCTGAGCTGTCTGCAATGTGTCTTGCAGCACTATACTGTGCTGCAAGTACTGAGGGTTGTTGTGTAGTCGGCTACACACACACCAATTAAATGAGGATTAGTGTGCAAGGGTTATAGTAGTGTAGTTGTATGCGTTTTATGTGTGTGTTCTTCAATTCTTGCTCTTTTGCGTAGGTCATATTTTGTGATGGTTGAACGTGGTTGCCTCTGTGATTTGCTGCTTTTGACAAGTTGGTGTTCATTATTCACATATTTCCACCCCACACAATTCAACTCCACGCATTCCCAATCCACACCACATAATTCAACATCAAACTACATAATTCAACTCAACAACACAATTATACAACACACCACATACATTCAATACACACCAGTGAATTCCACATAATGCCCCAAAATTCAACAGCACACCACATAATTAAACTCCACTGCATGCCACTCCATAACACACAATACTATTCCACATAATTACACTCCATAGCACACAATCCCACTCCATGCAATTCCAATACAATCAATACCACATAATTACTAGTCACATAATTCAACTGCATACCATACATAATTTCACTACACAAAGCCACACCACACAATTCCACACCACACAAGTCCACAACTAACAATTTCAATCCAACCCCCATAATTCCACTACACACCACATACATACACTCCATAATGCATAGGTAAAACAAATTGTCATTTACAACGCCAATAGCGCTAACTCAATCAAATGCGAGACCTATTGCATTTTCAATGCTTGTTATTAAATGGAGTGCCGGTCTCCCTCACTGGTAAGGACAGGGACAAGGAGGGATGAAGTGGTAGCGCTATTCTTCACAGAAGGGTGTGATTGCACCATTATAGCCCTTAGACAGTAAATAGAGATCTTAACAGAGCTTTTTCTCCACGAGCATTCGAGGGCCCATTTTGAGTGAGATTCGTTTCACCACAGATGAATAAGAATGAACGTGGGGGCATATTATCAAGAGAGGGGATAAAATTATCGCCGCTTTAGCGGCAGAAAACTGCCGCTTAAACGGCGATAATGGGCTTGATAATATGCTCTATGGAATTCCAATTGAAGCCCATGTTAGATGTCCTTCACATCTAACCTGAGCTTCAATTGGAATTCCATAGAGCATATTATCAAGCCCATTATCGCCGTTCAAGCGGCAGTTTTCTGCCGCTAAAGCGGCAATAATTTTATCGCCTGTCTTGATAATATGCCCAAAGCACTTTCTTAGGGTACCGGTGAGCTGTGGAAAATCACCTCCCAGAGACCCCGCAGGTTTAATGGTGTGAACTGGGGTCTCAGGTTCCTTCATCACGAATGCTGAGGAATATGCAAATCAAAGGACAACCATTTAATCGCTGTCCAAAGTGTTCTAAAAGTTCTAGTACTGTCATCATGGAAAATGTGTCACAACTTCTGCTGCCTTCCTCATTAGTGGCTTTGGGGCTATCAGCAAAGAGAAAGGGGATGCAGTAACACAGAGTTCTGAGAGAGAACCACTTTATGGCCACCACTTTTTAACATAAACAGGTACTCGACGTTAAGTTATATTTTAACAAAGCCTGTAGGGCCTTTTGGCTTTTATCCTTCTTTCCTTTTCTAACTTGAAACGTCAGTGTTGTCAAGGTTTCACTTACAGATCTTGGTTGTCTGTGGCATGCTTGTCTACTGTCACCACAATGCACAATTTATCACCAAGCCTTTTACTTCATTGTCTTTGTGGTGTATTTTATCATCTAGTGTTTTGTATTCATTGTTGAATTTTTTCTTTTCACTTGCTCAGTTTTTTAAAGAACATATTTCTTCATGTTTGGAAGGTGGGAGAGTTCGGTTTTATGTGGCATTAAGAATACTGTAGGGATGCGCCACATGAAAAGTTCTTTGGTACGGCGATTACTGCTCGCCTACAAGAACATGTGTCTTCTTAGCTCCAATAAACTTGCATCCTGCAACCTCCTGGATGTCTCTGGTCTTGCACTTTTGTATTTTGTATTTCATAGTTCTTTCTTTGAGTTCACGTTTAGTTTTTTTGTTGTTGAAAAGTGAAAAAATCATTTGCAAGAGAGAAGTGTAATTTTTGTTTCCATTTGTTATTTATTATTCAAGAAGCATGACGCATCTGAACATTAGGTGCACTTATCCAAAAATACATAGAAGGCAAAGGCTGGAAAATGCCACGATGCACATCTGGCCATTGTATCTGCTGTATTGCTTAGCTGCTTCAATCCTAGCTAGTCATCTACCATTACTGCCATTTGTGAGTCATGGATTTTTTTAATTGAGTTTCTTTGCTGTTCATCACTGAATGCTGCTTGTTTTAGCTTCATCTACTGCCCCTTCTTGCCAACACTTAGAGGACAATTCCAAGCAGGAGCTCTTGCCCTGAACAATCCTAAACTGAAACAACCTCCTCTTACATTGATGAAGCATTTACCTTTATGACCAGCCTATTGACCTGGGCAGTACCACTGTGGGCTCAGGCTAGACCACTGTTTCAGAACTCTACTTTAAAAACAACAACAAGCCCTGTCACAAATCAACATATAGATCACTCCCAATTCCCCTACTTGCCCTTCATGAATTCCATCTTATTTTTTTAGAAGCCTCTATCATTTCCCTTTTCTGCCCATATCTTTGACTCCTCTGATGTCCTTTAACCTCCCTTACCCTTCATGAGACATTGGGCCTCATTTATGAAGTTTTGCAGTAGGGCAGCGGTGCAAGGAATCCTGCTGTGCGACCCTGCGTCAAAAGAAAAGGGCAGGAATGCGCCGTATCTATAAGATACGGCGCATTCCTGCCCTTTTCCCTTGCGCTGGCGCACAATGGGCTGCCATGCGCCAACGCAGGCATCCTTGCACCATGGGGCCTTGTAAATGAGGCCTTGTGTTTAAATGGCCTATCTTCCCTCATTTGCATGTCACATTGGTAACAGGACTGACTCAATAGGCGTGTTTAAAGATATAAGAACCCAGCAATCTGTACAGCTGTGCCATATCCACAAGTTAACCTTTGTAACTGAAAATTCCCATAATTTTTTAGGTCTGGCCTATATCCAGCTTTAGAAGTCTATTAGCCTCATGTTTTCCAAACAATATCATAAAAACATTATATAAACTTAAAGAGGCTTGTAAATTACAACGTTCCTTCCTCACTATAAACTAGCTTTGATATATGTATTTATCCTACAAGTCATTAGAGAAGCTATAGTGTATATGTCTATGTTGATTTCTAGGTTGAAGCCACACCCCACAGGTTTGTGATTAATATTTCAACCACTAGTATCGAAGTTGAGAGAACTCTTTAGTAACTACTTGTAGACCTGCATCTGCTGGAGCAGAGTTTTCTGTTGAAAATTTATCGAGTTTTAAGCTCCAGTTTCGTTTATATGTTAAGATTTTAAAACACTAATTAGTAACAATTAATTAATAGTTTGTTTTGTCTGGACTAACCAATATCATTAACGAGAGAAACTACACGTGGGATGCATTTATGTTGCTTAATAATAGTGTGCGGTTTATTCACAAATGCTATTTGTTTTGTGTTTTGTGCGTTTAAAATAACGTGTACTAATGCTTTATTATGTTGCAGAGGGCTAGATAAGTACATACACATAAGGGTATTAGAGGGGTTTAACACTGTACAATCATTATGATGTGGTAACGTTGTTTTTGTCTCTTTTAATTAAGATGGTCCATTTTGGCCTAGATAAAGATGGCTGCCTTTTACAGCCTGCGCTCGAGTGATCGAATTTTGATGAGAGGCCTTGCTGAACATGGTCGAGAGTCACCTGACCACAGCCTTTGCCTGGTTTAAAAGTTTTCCGTGAGGACAGTAGCTAGAATAGGTAACTATGAGAATAATGACTTTGCTAATGATTGACTTTACTTTTGAATTAATTTTAGATAAAGAAGCATTTGTTTGAATTACAGTGTCAGGTGTTTATTCTTTGTCATTTATTGAGTTTCAAATGTATTTCTTATGTTCAAAATCATGACTCAAGGCAATGTCATTAAGGTCGCATTGACCTCATTGTAGATGCAGATTGGTTTAGGTTTTCTCTCCTATATTCAGTGTGGATAGAGTAATAGTGTGAATTTAGTGACATGGGCCCTAGCGTATGATGTGTGACTGCGTGTGTGACTGTAGATTTACTCTGTCCGTGGAAGCTGGGAGAATTTATATGCGCCGATCTGCAGCAGTTTCCTGGTAGCAGTATGATGGTTATGATCATTGTCTTGATCTGATTAGATTGCTTGTACATAGGCTTTGATTTATTGATTTTTGATTAATGTTGGTATATGTACTAATACTATATGTTGAGGTCGTCGTGTTGAGCTCTATGTAGTGTGTGCGGCTTCTGGAACTTGGGAGCTGGTGACAGTTCCGTAGTAGGGCAGAGGGAAGTAAGTGCTGCTCTCGGGTAAAACGGGATTGTTGGCCCTGTACGTATGCGGGGAAAAAGGTGTGACAATTGAAGTTGCGCGTCACATTGTCTGGGTTCGGAATCAGTGACATCGTCGTGTGTTACTATTAGGGACATATTTTCGGTATAAAAGGAGTGCGTATGATAGCGAAGGTTATCTGTGAAACTCTGGTTTTAAGTCCCAGGGATCCGTAAGGTTTGCCGTTAAAGCTTATCGCTGGAGAAGTAATAGGTATTCTCTAAGCTTGTTTGAAGGACTGGGCAGAGGTGGGCTGCTTGGTTAACGTGTGTTATAATTCTGTAGCGGGACAGATTGTTCGCTGTTCTCGGGAAAGGCAGGATTCTGTGTGCGTGTGCTACATTTTCTGGTGTGAAAGTGCGTGAATGTATGAGCATTTAATTGATTGTAAGACTCTTTGGAGCAGTCCTAGAGGAAACGGTTAATGGATGCATGTTAGAAGGGCAGAGTACAGGGATGTGCTACTGTGTCAACGAAAGTGATTATTCCGGGTGGAGCAGAGGTAAGCGCTGTTCTAGAGAGAAGCGGGATTCTTGTGAGAAAGATTTTCTATACTACTCTGTGGTTAGCGAAGCAGACAATGGAGATGTTTATATGTTGTAACTAATAGATTTTGTAGAATCTGAAACGAAGTCTACTAAAAGGCTTTGTAAAGGAGGGGTAGACGAGTGACAGGAGACAGAGCAGTAGCGTTTGCAGCGACTGCTGACGTCATTCAGACCGCGCTGTGATTGGATAGTGAGTCAGAACAGTGCTCGCGCTAGGATTGGTGCGTTGGTGTGAGCCGCGCAGGGATTGGAAGGAGTACAGAGTGACGTAGACGCTCCAGGATTGGTGCGTTGGTGTGAGTCGCGCTGTTATTGGGTAGAGATTCGCAACTGTACGGAAAGGACTAGAGAATATTGGTAAACGTTAAGATGTATTACCAACCGGAGGAAAGGAAGAAAAAATCTTTGTTCGGTAAAATAAAAAGGTGGTTCGACAAAGATAAGAATGTGATAACTAGAGAATGTGAATTTCTTCCTCCGACGAGAACTCCTGCATCCTTCATGGTTGCGAAATATGGGTATCATACCTGTATATGGTTGGATAATTGGGCTAAGTATACTAAGGAAGATGGTGTTCTAGCATTCCCGGAACATGGTTCATTTAATCTGGCCGTGTTGAGAAATTTACGAGAGAAGATGATGTGTCTAGAGCCTAGACCAAGGCCGACACAGTTTGAGGCGTTGGTGGAATGGGAAGATGAGGTGCATGAGCGAGAAAAGCAGAGGAGTGGAGGCAATTATAGGTCCTTTTTTGGGAGGAAATATGATCGTGAGACTCATCATGATCGAATGAGGAGATGGCGAGATGCTAGTATGTCAGAGGGATTATATCCTATGAGGACTGTTGATGAAGCGGAAGGAAGGAAAGGTGCAGAAAAGGTGCCTGATACAGAAGTGAGAAGGTACGGAGTTATTGATTATGAGGATGAGATCTTGGATGACATGATTTACAAGAGACCACCTCCGTATAGACCAGAACCAGAAGAGAGTACGCCAGTTTCTACTCCTGTAAGAGATACTTTGCGAATTATTAAAACTGAGGTTGTGACACCAGATCTGAAAAATAGTAGCTCTTTCATGGAAAGGGAGAGAGAGAGAGAGCGAGAGAGAGAGAATCGAGTCAGTGAAGAAAAAACAAGAGAATTAGCCAGAACCACATCTGAGCTGACTGAGAAAATTCGTGAGCTGACGAAAAATCTTGAAGCAGTTACAGTGCCTGTAACTATTGGTCCGGTTGTGCCTATTTTTGATAAACAAAGAATGGGTGAAAATAATTTGACAGTTCCTTATGTTGGAAATGGTTTGGTTGGTACTTGTAATTTGGAGGAATCAAGAGTGAGAACAGGAGGAAATGATTCAAGGCAGTCGAGACATGACACATGTAGTGGAGGATTAGATGTGCAGCCTAATTCAGGATTGAATACTGGTTGTTTGGGAGGAACAATTTTGGAACCACAGAGGATGACAGAACAAGTGGGTGCAGTGAAAAAGTCTACTGAAATAACAGCTGAAGATTTGAATGATTGGTTGAAAGTTCTTCAAAAGAAGGATACAGATTCACAGGCAATTGATGTAGCCAGGTTGCGCATGGAATTGGAGGAGCTTATTGCAGGGACAATTTCTACAGACATACTCAAAAACCATCATGATGGAGAATTGTTATTTATGTGCAAGAGCATCACCTGGAGGGCTAAGAATACACATGAAAGGTTAAGAGCAATAGCGAGTGAACAGGGAGTTGACATGGATAAGGTAAAAGCTTTTCAGAAGCCTTACAGGGTGGATTTCTCTGATAAGGATATTGAAAATCTAAATGGTGCTGGCAGAACAGGACAGATTAAGGAAATGATTGCCTTATTGCGAAAATGGGGTGATGTAGAAAAGTGGAAGGATAGGTGGTACAAGAAAAGGGAAGATTCAGTGGACAGGACTTACTCAGCTTTCCCTGTGAGAGAAAAAGAGAAAATAGTGGATGCTTATCCTATGAGAGAGATTCCTGGAGGAGGATATGTACATGTCCCATGGACTAGACAGGATATTTTATCATTTACGAATGATTTCCCTCGACTGAGATAAAGCCCGTCGAGTGGTATAGGCAGGTAGACAGGTTTGTGAAATTGTCAAAGGTGCTGTGGATTGACCTGAATAGTCTGTTTGATATAATTGTTCCAGCAGACTTGTGGGCTGAGTGTAAAATAGTTGTAGATTGGCCTGCTAAAGAGTATCCAAGAGATCCGAAAACAGGAGCACCAGATCCAGAGGTCATGAAGAAATATGATCAGGTAATTGTATTCCTGAAAAATAAAGTACCCCCAAAAGAGACAGACTGGGTTAAGATAGATCGGACACATCAGGAAACGAAAGAATCAGTTCATGCTTTTTACGAAAGGCTGATACTGGCTTTTAAACAGTTCAGTGGAGACGAACACCTGGGTGATAGGGATTTGAGTCATTTTGTTTACAGGTTTGTATATGGCCTGAGACCTGAAATAAGTGAAAGAATACGTGAGCATACGGTTGACTGGCAGAGTAAAAAGATTGATGAAATCTTGAGACATGCAAAGTACTTCAGTGATGAGATCGAGGCAAAACAGAGAAAGCTAAAAGAGAAAGCAATGTGGGCTCAGGTGAAAGTTGCTGAAAGACAAGAAGCACAGTTGATGGACCAGGCAAATAATCCAGGAATTAGACCCAGATATGCAGGAAAAGGAAAGGGTAATTTAGAGGAGGCTAAAAAGAAATTCCCTTGTCACAACTGTGGACAATTGGGGCATTGGAGATCCGAGTGTACCAATCCACCATTAGTGAGTAATGAAAGTAAACCCTTAAATCAACAGGTGCAGAACGAGGGGTGTAATCAACAGCAGCAACAGCAGAAGGTTGTCAGACAGCAGAGTCAAGAGCCAAAACCGCCCTTGCCGCAGAATAGAGGGTCCCAAAAGTATAACCAGGACTCAGGATTCTACAATGATGAGCAGGTAAACAAACCGAGACGTTCTAACCTGGTACAGCAGTACTGGTTAAAGAATGAGGGGAGTGAGTCTGAAGGGAACTATTGACGGTGCCGAAGAGAGGAGGAAGAGTGCATACTTGGTGCAACTCTAGAAATAGACCAGGCAGGACCATTTGTGGATGGGAAAATAAATGGGGAAAATGTTACTTTTTTGGTAGACACAGGAGCGTCGAGATCAACTGTCAGGTCAGCAGATATTAGAAATCTTCCTCTCTCGGACGAAGCAATCCAAGTAGTTGGTGTAGCCAATACACAGATTAAGACTCGTCTTACCGAACTAGTAAGGGTAAGAATAGGGAAATTTTCAGATATGCACAGATTTGTGGTCTGTGACACCAGTCCAGTGAACTTGTTAGGTAGGGACCTATTGTGCAAAATGAATTGTACAATTTTTTGTACTCCGGATGGAATAGCTTTTGAGACACCAGATGAGGATGTTTTGTACCGGATGACTCTAGATAATAGAGAGAGTGAGATTGTTGGTACATATGCTGTGTTTAATCCAGATGATTTACCTCAGGAATTGAGACACACAGTGAAAACAGCTGTTTGGGATTTTACTGGGGAAGATGTGGGATTGATGAATAATGTAGATCCAGTGAAGATTTCAGTGAAAGAGGGAATCACTTACCCTAATATCCCACAGTACAGATTGACACCAGAGATAATTGAGGGAATAACTCCTATAATTGACAAGATGATTCAACAGGGTGTTTTGAGAGAGTTACTGAGTAGCCCGTGTAATTCACCGATAATGGGGTTGAAGAAACCTAATGGAAAGTTCAGAATTGTACAGGATTTGAGAAAAGTTAATAAAATTGTGGTGGCATGTTGTCCCATTGTGCCAAATCCTTCAGTGATTTTGTATCAGATTCCTCATGATGCTGAGTGGTACACAGTGATTGATTTGTGTCATGCTTTCTTTTCAATTCCATTGCATCATGACAGCCAGCCGATTTTTGCATTCCGGTTTGGCCAGCGTATTTTAGCATGGGGTCGTATCCCACAGGGGTATACAGAGAGTCCTTCAATATTCAATCAGTTGTTGAAAAAGTCATTGGAGAGTTTGATCATGCCTGAAAGCTCAGTGCTAGTGCAACATATTGATGACTTACTTGTGGCATCAAAGACACGTGAAGCTTGTGAAGTAGATACCATAGCTTTACTGAATCATCTGGCAGATGGAGGGTTAAAGGTATCTCCAGCCAAATTGCAATTTTGCAAGAAAGAGGTGCATTATCTTGGACACAATATTGAAAAGGGTCTGAGAAAGGTGACCGATGACAGGATCAAAATTATCAGAGGAATGAGAGCCCCGATGACCCAGAGAGAAGTGAGGATGTTTCTGGGGATGGTGGGTTATTGTCGTCAGTGGATAAGTAATTTCTCTCTGATAGCAAAGCCACTGATTAAGTTGACCAAAAGTGAAGTGAGAGACCCATTGGAACTGGATGGGGAACAAATGGCAGCATTTGAAGAGCTGAAGAGCAGAATGTGTGAAGCCCCTGCTTTGGGAATGCCAGACTATGAGAAAGAGTTTGAGTTGTACTGCAGTGAGAGAAATGGATGTGCACTTTCAGTGTTAATTCAGAAGCACGGACAACTGAGAAGGCCGATTGCGTACTTCTCATCAACACTTGACCCCGTAGCTGTGGGTTTGCCAGGTTGCCTGAAAGCAGTAGCTGCTACATGTAGAAGCTTGGAACAAAGTGAGGGTATAATAATGGGATATCCTGTAAGGGTGTTCGTACCTCATGATGTGGCAATTCTTTTGACAAGAAGCAGGACTCAGTACATGTCACATAGTCGGCTGACTAAATATGAGAAAATCATTCTGGGAGCATCAATTGTGACTCTCGAGAGATGTGTGAATGTGAATCCAGCAACGTTGTTACCAGATGCTGACAATGTGAATGTGGGAGATGATGTTGATCATGATTGTTTGGATATGCTTGACTATTGCACAAAACCAAGACCAGACATAAGAGATTTACCGTTGCCTGAGAGTGATCATGTGCTGTTTGTGGATGGATCGTGTCTGAGAACTGATGATGGTGTGCTGAGTGCAGCATATGCAGTGTGCAAGGTTTCGGAAGTTATGGAAGCTTCGTCTTTGAAAGGAGTGAGATCTGCACAAGTGGCTGAATTGGTGGCATTGACAAAAGCTTGCAAAATTGGGAAAAATCTGAGAGTGACTGTGATGACTGATAGTCAGTACGGATTTGGAGTTGTTCATGACTTTGGCCAGCTTTGGCTACAGAGAGGTTTCTTGACGTCGAGTGGGACTCCAATAAAGAATGCTGAAGTGATTGGGAAATTGCTTGAGGCAATACAGCTGCCTAAAGAGTTAACAGTTGTGAAGTGTGCTGCTCATGGACAAGGAGATGATTTTGTTACTCTTGGTAATAGATTTGCCAATGACATAGCACAATATTGTGCCAAAAACAATCATTCGATTAATAGGGCACGAGAGAGGGAAATGTCTTTTTGTTCTGTGATGTTTACTAATGTCCTAGAAACGTGGGATGAAGTGAAACAGTTGCAGGATGAGGCAGGAGATGAGGAAATGAGAGATTGGATCAAGGCAGGTTGTGCTCCAAGAGAAACAGATCATGTTTGGATCTACAGGGATGGTAGACCAGTCATGCCTAATTCAATGTTGTCGACAATGGCAAGAATGTATCATGGCCAGGGACATTTGGGAAGGGATGCGATGATCAGGTCTTTTCAACAAACCTGGTACAATGCAAAGTTCAGGTTGATTGCAGAGAGCATCTGTCAAAGATGTTTGATTTGTCAGCAGTTCAATACTGGGAAAAAGACAGTGGTGAGTCTAGGAACAATAGGCAGAGAAGGAGGTCCTTTCACAAGAATGCAAATAGATTTCATTGAAATGCCCCAAGTGAACAAATTGAGGTATGTTCTAGTGGTAGTCTGTTTGTTCTCAAGATGGGTGGAGGCCTATCCGACTAGGAGAAATGATGGAATAACAGTTGCAAAGTTACTGTTAAGGGAGTTGATTCCTAGGTATGGGTTCCCAGTGACCATTGAGTCTGATAGAGGTGGACACTTCTATAATGAGCTCATGGGTTTAATTTGTGAAGCATTGAGCATACAGCAGAAGCTACATTGTGCCTACAGACCAGAGGCTACTGGTGTTGTGGAGCAGATGAATGGCACAATAAAGAACCGAATTGGTAAGATGTGTTTAGCCACTGGAATGAAATGGCCTGATGTCTTGCCTCTAGTGCTGATGACCATTAGGTCTACTCCAGATAGAACCACAGGTTTGAGTCCGCACGAGATCTTAATGGGACGTGCCATGAGACATGCATTTGTGCCTGTCAACAAGTTGATGACAATAACTGATGACATGATTTTGGATTACTGTAAAGGCCTGGCTGACGCAGTTCATTCTGTGTTTCACCAGGTTGGAGGAGACGCTACCACACTTGAGAAGAAGCAAGCCCATGATCTGAGTCCAGGGGACTGGGTGAGGATTAAGGTGCACAGGAGAAGAAATTGCTTGGTTCCAAGGTGGGGAAGGCCGTGACAAGTCATTCTCACTACGACAACTGCAGTAAAGTGTGCTGGTGTGAAAAATTGGGTGCATGCGAGTCATACTCTGAGAGTTCCAAATCCAAAGGATGGGACTGGTAAGGAGTATTTTGAAGAGTCAGATTCCAGTGATGATGCAGAACCAGAACCAGTGTAGCGGGGGAAGAAATCCTGAAAGAGGTGAAGGTGAAAGAGAGTTGAATGATTCTTTCCCCTTTCCAAGAGAGGCTTCAAGAGAAACATTGAGAGTTTCAGAGGAGAGATCAGATTCTGTAAGAGTGCCTGAAGTTCCAACAAGCAGTAGAAGAGAAAGGAGCAATTCCACAGAAACTACACCTGAATCAGATGAAGAGGTTGAAAATCCACTTGAGATTACACCTGAAGAAGCAGGGTCAGTAGAAGATAGAGAGGGACAGATTGCGGAAGACCCCCGAGGAGGTGTAGGGAACATTCCTGATAAGCAAGGTGAAGGGACAAGTAGACAGCAAGAAGATTGCGTGTCGGAGACCCGAGGAGGGACAGAATTAGGGAAGTCTCAATCGGTGGTGGAAAAGACTGTGGAGCAAAAGAAAACTGTTGAAGAACAAGAGGCGAATGAGACAGAATCGGATGAGAGTGAAAATGAGAAATCAGAGGGTCGAGTTCTGAGAAAGAGAACTTGGATCGGAGAAAGAAATAATAAAGAAGTGAGACCAAAAAGGGTTGTAAGAGGAGATCTTTGGCCCAACAGGATAAAGAGACTGAGGTACAGACTGACACGAGCAAATTCATCGAAAGCTGAACAAGTGAACGAGGTGTTTAGCCAGAATCAAGCAAAAGGTGAAAAACAAAAGGTTTCAAAAGAACCAGAGGAGATCAAGAGAATCAGAAAACCTAACCAGAAGTATAGGTCACCGGAATGGACGTATGCGGCACTGTCTGAAGGTGAAGAGGCAGAAAGTCGAGGAAATCCAGAGGGGACCGTACGAAAAGTGGTTGAGGAGAAAACTGTTGGAATTCTAAAAGTTATCCTGACTGACATTGGAGAAGAGTCGGATGCACTGGATGTTGTTGATGATCTAATACAGTTTGATGTTGCTGAAGAAGAAGTGAAAAGTGATGTTCATCCAAATTGAGTGAACTAAAGGAGTCACTTGGAGAAGAGTGAAAAGAGAAAATCTGAAATTAGTTGTGTGAAAATAATCTAGAGTTCTAAAACTCAGTAGTGGAGTAGAAGAGGCTAAGTCAAAAGACACTGCCAAAGTAGTAAAATGGCTAACACAGAGAATAATCAAAATAGATGTGCCTTTTTGAAAAGATGGTGTAAAATGTGCTGCTGCTGTACTGGTTTATTAATGCTATTATGGGGAGTCTTAGCTTTATTAGTTACTTTTAGAGTTACAATAGACGCTTTAGGAATACATACTGAAAATATGACTGGTGTAGAGAAGGGTTCACAAAAAATAGTTCCAACTAGAATTAGTAACACTTATGTGCATAAAGATAGGTCAATTAATGATTTTTCTAGTAATGTTTTTTCAAAGTTGTTGTATGAATACGTAAAGACAATGGAAGTTAGGGATTGCTACGTATGTATGCAATTGCCTGCATCCGTTTCAGAGGGTGTTACTTATCACCATTTACCAGCTACGTATGGGATTTCTTGTAGTGTGCTAAGTAGTGTTTTCTATTTGTTAGGGAAAATAGATTATGAGATGTCTAACAAAGATAACATTTTTGGATTTATGGATAAAAAGCTGAATCCAGCTAAAGAAGTTAATATTTTTGGTGAGATTTTTATTGAGAAAGAAGAATTAACCTTAGATTACATTTTTAGAAACAATTTAACTTGCAGTCTGAAAGAAGAGGAGAAAACTTTCCTAAACATGGTAGAGGAAAGGAGAAAGAGCATGCATGAGAAGGCAGGGAAATATAAAATGAGTGAGACAATTTGGGACATTGAGATGGGAAAGGAGTTGAGAAATGGAGCTAGTCCAACTTTGGCTTTAGATGCACCACAGAAGGGTAAGCTATGCATTACCAGGAAGAAATCCCAATATGATACATATTTTGTTGGGACTAGTGAATGTCATGATACATATTTTATTGCAACAGGATGGGGTTTTAAAGGTGGTGAAGATCCAGTTTTCCCAGGAGTGTATTATGTTTGTGGGAACAAGGCTTATTACAAGTTGCCTGACCATTGGTATGGCACATGTTATGTGGGCCTGGTCTTTCCAAATATTTTTCATATAAATAGAATAGAAGATGTAGAACACATTAACATACTAACACGTTTTAAGAGAGAAACTTGGTCAGAGATAGTGGGTGACATTTTTGGTGCTTTAATTCCAGCAGTGGGGATTTCTTTGAATGCTTATGGGATTCGAAAACTGTCGACAGTGGTGGATCGTTTATCGACAAGTACCGCTGGAGGGTTTCTCTTGGTGAATACGGAAATGATTGCCGTACGAGCCATGTCTATGCAAAATCGACTTGCCCTTGATATTCTTTTGGCTAAAGAGGGTGGAGTTTGTGGAATGCTGAAAGTTCAACATTGTTGCACTTACATTCCTGACGAAAGCAGAGACCTAAAGGTCTATATTAAAAATATTACTGATTTACATGAAGAATTAGTACCACTTGAAGCTGAAAGTGTTTGGACTAAAATAGCTAATAAGATAGTCGCTGTTAAGAGTTTTATTGCTCAAATAGGTAGTACCATTATTGGTAAAATATTGTTTCCTTTGACATGTATAATTGTTGCTTTATTGATATTAAGATTGGGGTGTTTGTGTTGTAAACAGGGGAGGGAAAAAGAGAATAATTGGAAGCAATGCTGAAAAGAAACAAAAGAGGTCAAGGAGAGACCCACAAGAAGTAGAGTTAGAAGAGTTGAGGGAGAGTGTGTACTTGGAGTCAAGGAGGGATGATGAGAGAGAATCTGGTGTTTAATGTTGTGTCATAAAGACATTTCCAAGTTCTCCTAAATTTGGGACTACATTTTTCTTTTTTGGGTGGTTTTTTGTGGTGATAAGATATCACCAAAGGGGGGATTGCTGGAGCAGAGTTTTCTGTTGAAAATTTATCGAGTTTTAAGCTCCATTTTCGTCTATATGTTAAGATTTTAAAACACTAATTAGTAACAATTAATTAATAGTTTGTTTTGTCTGGACTAACCAATATCATTAACGAGAGAAACTACACGTGGGATGCATTTATGTTGCTTAATAATAGTGTGCGGTTTATTCACGAATGCTATTTGTTTTGTGTTTTGTGCGTTTTAAATAACGTGTACTAATGCTTTATTGTGTTGCAGAGGGCTAGATAAGTACATACACATAAGGGTATTAGAGGGGTTTAACACTGTACAATCATTATGATGTGGTAACGTTGTTTTTGTCTATTTTAATTAAGATGGTCCGTTTTGGCCTAGATAAAGATGGCTGCCTTTTACAGCCTGCGCTCGAGTGATCGAATTTTGATGAGAGGCCTTGCTGAACATGGTCGAGAGTCACCTGACCACAGCCTTTGCCTGGTTTAAAAGTTTTCCGTGAGGACAGTAGCTCCGGGAACGGGTCCAATTGCCCTTGGACAAGGATAAAGTCACAATGAACAATGACAATGCTGCGGTGGCTCTGTTAAAGATATCAAGGAAGAGCGTCTTCGAAAGAAACATTTGCAAACTCGAGTTTCCTTGTTCCGTCTTTTTATTTTTGTGATTTTTCCTGAGCAGAGATTTTCTAAATGTATCTAAAGACTTTCTTTCCTGCTCGCTCTGCTCAGTGGCTCAACGGATATCTAACATTTGTTTGTTACTTCTGTTCGCAACATATACTATAAGTATGTTAGACTAGAGAGGGTCCATGTTCGTTCGCTGGTTCATTCTTTCATCGCGTTTGGACGTTTCCTATGCTGAGGACGGCGGCTCGAGAGACTTTACCGAGAGACCTGTCCTGTCCCATGTAGCTAGAATAGGTAACTATGAGAATAATGATTTTGCTAAGGATTGACTTTACTTTTGAATTAATTTTAGATAAACAAGCATTTGTTTGAATTACAGTGTCGGGTGTTTATTCTTTGTCATTTATTGAGTTTCAAATGTATTTCTTATGTTCAAAATCATGACTCAAGGCAATGTCATTAAGGTCGCATTGACCTCATTGTAGATGCAGATTGGTTTAGGTTTTCTCTCCTATATTCAGTGTGGATAGAGTAATAGTGTGAATTTAGTGACATGGGCCCTAGCGTATGATGTGTGACTGCGTGTGTGACTGTAGATTTACTCTGTCCGTGGAAGCTGGGAGAATTTATATGCGCCGATCTGCAGCACATCTTACCATTGTAGGAGCACTGTCAGTATGCAGAAACTCTCAACTACTACAAAAAAATCGGGTATTTGTAAAGCGCGAACTACTCACCATTACGGGTCTCAAGGCGCTGGGGGCCGTTGTGGAAATTAGTGAGCTATTGCCCAGAGTCACATGGTGCTGAGCTGCCGCTGTAGCCGGGGATCGAACTGTGACCCCTGTGCTCCAAAATCAGCTGCCTTCGCCACTGCACCACACCTCTCCACCAAACAAAGCTTACACCAACATATAAATATTTCTCCTTGTACCTACCAGTGAATACAAGTTCTGATAACTATTGGAGTGTGATCACAAACTTTAAAAAAAAAAAAAAAAGTGTATTGAAAACTGTAATTTTGGCTCATTAATATGAACCAGCTTTGGCAAATAATTAATTCTATGGAAAACAAGCACCAACGATTAAAAAGCAAAAGAGTATATTCAATTTTGTATATTAAAGACACACCCCTCAGCTTGTTGCAGGTCACTTAAAGCAGCTGCTTCTGAATCAAGCTGCATCTCTAATAAAAAGTGGACCTGCAGCTTGATGAAACAATTTCAATGCTTTTGCAGTTGGCTTGTGAACACCTAAGAACGACTAGACTAGTGGAATTGCAGTTTCATATAAGAATGTCAATGCCCTTCCGGTATGTACAGGTTCGTCATGCGTTGTGTTCCGTATTCCCGGAGGTCGCGTCCATCCCGGAGTGCTCCCCGTTGGAAGATAGAGTGCTAGACGGACATGTACCGGATGGCACTATCTCACTGATCTATAAAAAGCTCATCAACGATCGATCGGGACTGCTGACCGCCCTTCGTGAGGCATGGGTCTCTGATGGACTGGAGCTGGACGACGAGGATTGGGTATCTGTGGTGGCCTCCCCGAAAGAGGTGGCCATACCGGCCCGCCTTCGTTTCGTCCAGCTCAAAATACTCCACAGAGTCTACGTTACGGGACCGGGCCTGATGCATATGGGATATGCGGTGGATGGGATGTGTAAGTGTGGGTGTGGCTTGCTAGGGACCTTCTTTCACATTTTGTGGGAATGTCCGGAGGTGGCTTGATTCTGGCACGGTGTGCATGCGGTGTTGCAAGCGGTCACGCACGTTGCGCTGTTTCCCGAGGCCAGGAGGTGTTTACTGAATGTGTGGGAGCCGACTGATTACACGGTGACGCAAACGTGGTGGGTGACACTGGGATATATGGTGGCCAAGCGTGACATAGCACAATTGTGGGGCTCCCAGAGGTCACCCACGGTTTCGGTATGGAAGGAAAACATGGATTGGTGTATGTTTCGAGAAAAGGTGGTGTATGTGGCGAGAGGCAAACCTGGGAAATGGGTAAAGGTGTGGGGCCCCTGGAACTCCTATCGCGGCGGGATTTGTACCCCACCACTGATGCCCGACTTGGCGGCGGCCCTGACTCCCTAGTCTGCACATTCCCTTTATTCTGCGTTATCGTGACCACTCTGTCTCTGCCCCTGCCCTTCCCTCCCTCCTATTCTTGTAGGTTGGTAGGACCCTCCCGAGGGGAGCACATAATGTTGCCTAGACTTTTGCCGCCTTGTGGGTTTGTTTTTCGTTTTTCATTTAAAATGAAACCGCCAATTGCGATGATTGGGCAATGTAGCCGCATGTGATATCTTTTATCTGTGGGACTCCTACTGCTTGCCGCTTGTGTTTATAAATGTTTTTATGGTCTCACTGTTTACTAGCGGCCGGCCTTAAGGTTGTAGGCCCATACTTGTATATCTATTGAACTGTGTAATAAAGGTTTCAAAAAAAAAAAAAAAAAAAGAATGTCAATGCCTTTGTATCTGACTCAATGGGGACATCTAGTAATGACTACTGGAACTGCAGCTTATTGGAAGAATTTCAAGAATTTTGAATTTACTAAAAAGTGACACCTAGTAACTACTGGAACTGCAGCTCAAGTAAGAACTTCAGTGTTTTTGCATGTGACTCAAGAGGGATACCTCAAATGTTTGCTTTTCTATCAAGGTTTTTAAGCATTGGGTTAGCACTGTGTTATCCACGCTACGATATAAATGGACAAAGTCTTTTGCCATTTCTACAGCAAAGTCTCTAGCATAGGTTTAGTATGGTGCCATCCATGCCAAGCTGAAAACTGCCAAAAGCCTTTTTACCACTCCAGGCATAGTTTTATAGCTTTGGGTTGGTAAAATACCAATCAAGCCAACCTGGAATGAATAAAAACAACCCCTGACACGTGTTTCGCTATCATTATAGCTCTTCAGAGAGGTTTAGCTTTGTCCAGACACACACATTTATATATATATCTCAGCTACATGTGGAGCACCAAGCTCCAGGTACATCTTCGCATCTTGGCGATAGTCAACAGCGACCCCACATACCCTGTCGCAAGACACTTTAAGGAAGTCCATCAGAAATACCTGGACCACCTCAAATACTGCATAATTGACTGCGTCCCGCTTCTCAGACGGGTTGGCAACAGGGAAAAACTACTGCGACAACTGCAGTCTAGATACATACTAGATCTGAATACCTAGGCACCTGCGGGGCTCAACTTCAGTGAGGATTTATACAACTTCCAATGAACACTCTAGGTTTTTTTCTCCATGGGATTTATACCTCCACATATATTGCATATCTCTGTTTTTAATCTCCTTGCTTGGTGTGCCACAGCCTTCTTTTACATGTACTTTGCAGCATCTGTCTGCGACTCCCTTTGCTTGTCTCTTTCACTTTGGCGTCCCATTGGATTTTGATTTTGATTGAGAGTCGGCTGACTCAAGGAAGGTTGTCTCTTCATTTTAAAGTATTCACATATTCACTTTTACATATGTAATTTTAACTCACATGCACTAATTTCACAAGCAACGAGTCTTTCCAGTCCATTCACGCCGTTACACAATTGCACTTTCACGGCTTTTCCGACCCCCTCCTATCAGCATGATCAACTAACCAGTGACCTTCCACCTTTTTATTCACATTTAGCACAGTATATGTCATTATGAGGCTTTTCTCTTCGCACAGACACGGCGCTTTGACTTGACAAAAGTAGACATACTTTTGTTGTTGGTGATCTCTTGCAGTATGCATTCAGTGTGTCCATTTCTGCTTTTGATCTTTCGCAGTTTGCATGGCTCCGCTATTTCCTTTTTTAGCAGTTTTCCCGGTGCATTCTTCGATTAGCGACAGTAGGTGCCAGTTTGGACGGATCGCCCATTCCTTGTGATTAGAAGTCCATACACGGTTCCGCGGATGCAGTGCACGCCTCTCAGCATCAGTAAAGCAACGATACACGCAATTCCAGCGTTTGACCTACCGGCTATTTTCTGCGTGCATCTTTGGTGTTTTCACACTTGGAGAAAGGGGTTTTCCTTTCTTTATATTTCTTTTCCTGGGCACATACACTGCTAGAGCGCTCCATATGCCTCTGTTCATTTGTTCAAGCATTAATACCACTAGGTTTAAACATAACGAGGTCATCCATGCTTTGTTCAAAATCCAAGTCTATTGTCTATGTCTGTTATCACTCTTGCTTCACGCTGTGTGCCCAGTCATCGGCCGATTACTGGGTAATTTTACTGCATGTCATAATTATCATGCAACTTTGACAAGTCATGATGAACATAGTAAAGTCACTGCAAGAGTATATAAACCCTGTTGATTTATACAGCGCGCTATGTGATCAAGACCGCAGGCTTGCGGTCGAAATGCATCATCTCGACATGTTAATGCAATAAACACTTTTTTGCATCTTCAATTGGAGTCTGAGCCCGTGTTTGACCTGGCGTGGTCTTTCTGTGGGATCTTGGTGTCATATATATATATATAGAACCGGCGTCTTCAGACGTGCTGCCAATGGGGACAAAGCGGCTGGAAGTGAGGACTTGCACACTACTTATGGTCCAGCACAGTGCAGGGGTTCAACCTAAATCGCATTCCAATTCAGCCTCTTACTGGAAGTAATCAAAAAATAAGGCTGACGGAGACACTCTCTTGCGCACACGAACAAACTGCATGCTGGATCCTGCAGTCCTTGATCACTGAACAGCATGAGTGTTTCCGGGTGTGATGCGGTTCAGGTGTGGCCGACACTACTTAAGGGGGATGGGCCGACCTTTAAAAGGAGAAAATAAATGGACCCCCTGCACCCGAGGCATCTGAAGAGGCAACCGCCGAAACGCGTAATGCCACATTTTAATAAATGGTGTTTTAAGTCCCGCCGTGTCCCCTTATCTCTTTTACGGAAGTGGACAATTTTCAATATTTAGCGTGTAGCCATTGTAGCACAAAGGGGACCCTTCCTGAAGTGTTCCAAGGTTCAGTGGCATTTACCTGGACCGCCGTTAATCCCCAAGAAGCGGCGGATCTGTTGTCAACCGACAATCCATCACATATGGACAGACGTGGTCACTATAACCAGCGTCTTCAGACGTGCTGCCAATGGGGACAAAGCGGCTGGAAGTGAGGACTTGCACACTACTTATGGTCCAGCACAGTGCAGGGGTTCAACCTAAATCGCATTCCAATTCAGCCTCTTACTGGAAGTAATCAAAAATTAAGACTGACGGAGACACTCACTTGCGCACACGAACAAACTGCATGATGGATCCTGCAGTCCTTGAACACTGAACAGCGTGAGTGTTTCCGGGTGTGATGCGGTTCAGGTGTGGCCGACACTACTTTAGGGGGATGGGCTGACCTTTAAAAGGAGAAAATAAATGGACCCCCAGCACCCGAGGCATCCGAAGAGGCAACCGCCAAAACTCGTACTGCCACGTTTAAACAATGCTCGATCTCCCAAATTCCATTCCGGCGATGAGAGAGATCCGGACTCCAGAATGCGTGGCAACGTAGGTTTTATTTAACAATCAAAGCCGTTACGACGCGTTTCGATCACCTCCGTGCTCTTGATCGCATACGGAAAACACAGTCCTGTACAGAAAACCTACCGCAGGTAATTCCAAACTTCACGCTTTGAGCAGTCATCCACCAAAGCTAATACATAGTATCCCATACGGTGAACTCTTGAGGCTTAAAAGAAATAGTACCAGAAACAAGAGGTGCACCACATAGACAATTAGGAGACAAAGGAGTCCTTTGTCATTAACGAATTTTCTCAAAGATCATTCCTTATGAACATTTTATTTTCAATTATATAGTAATTCCAAAAGACATGAACAAACAGTTTATGTGTCTTTACAAACAGACCAGCCGACGCGTTTCGTCCTGAAACAGGACTTCTTCAGGGCTGTCAAACAATAAACAGAAAAGTATATACATATAAATAACATACATATATAAATACATATACATTTATAAGAACACTTATACACAAATATAAGCACCATAAAAACAATAACAAGACAAAACGACATTGTTTCCTAGTAGATAGATACACTAATTTCAATTATGGGGTATATTTAAACCTGGTAGTCATTTTGTTTTTACCTTGAGAATTAACTTTAAACATTCCAAGCAATGTATCCTATTTATATTTAATACAAGTACTACCACATTTACGGGGCCAAACCAGCGAGATATGTCTTTTTTAAAACTAAAAGACTAAAAACAGATAGAGCAAGCAGAAGTAAGCACAAAAGATACAAGTAGACAGGAGCCAATAGGAGAGACAAGGGAGGAGAGACCTGACCTACCACTAGATCGTAGCGTAGATTATAGATGGACGAGTCCTCATGGATTTCTTTCAATCCTTAAGTTGATTATAGTAGGGGGCAAATTGCCATTTAGTCAGCTCTGGAGTTAAAACACAGGGGAAGAGAAAGTGGGGCACCTAGGGTCAGTCATGAACCTTGAGATATAACAGAAAATGAGAGCAACTGCTGACACAATAACAGGTATGTACCAGAAGGACTAAATGTAACTCACAAGTGGGCGCCAAGACAAAAAGATCAAGTCCTCGTTGATTTTTTCAATCCTTAAGTAGAATATATTAGGAGGCAATGTGGCATTCAGTTAGCTCTAAAGTAGAGAGACAGAAAAGTGGGGCACCTAAAGTCAGTCACGAACCTTGAATTGTAACTGTAATGAGAACAAATGCTAATACAATAATAAGTATTTACCAAGAAAACTATGAATAACTCACAAATGGGCGCAAGGGCAGAGTGAACAGTATAACTGCCGAAATCCAGTGGCTTGTCGTCCACAATCACAGGAACCATACAACCTTTAGATGAAGGGGATGTTTATATTTAACATCGTCCCAGAAATCTAAGAAGGGAGTGAAAAATATAAAGAACTTAGAATAGACTACTGCATAGGGTGCGTTATACACTAGACATAAATAAAGCTAATCCACGCTTGCCTTGTCATACCTGAATACAAAACACCATATAATGACCAAGGTACATTAGTACAACAACATCAAAAAACAAAGGGACATAATTACAGAACCAAAACGGTTCGAGCGAGCGGAACGTTTAACGCTTCCAAATCTTACCGCAATCTATTTTTTGCTGATCAACAAAGCACCGACGGGCAAAATCAGGATCCGTTATCCAGGTAAGTAACCTGGCCCATTTACCCGCAAACTTTAAATAGTGTGTAAGGAGGCGGGAAAAGCGAGCCAAGTAAATGGTTGTCATGGCAACCAAAGACGCCAAATCCTAAACGTGAGTTACGGCGGCCATTTTAACATTACCTATGCTCTCATTAGAAAGTGCCCGATAACCAAATGATATTTATTTTGTAAGCTCGGACTAGACACGCACATATAATAATAATGTGTTGATATTCAATTATTTGGGGAGGACACAAAAAATCACGAAGGTGGTTATCATGGCAACCAATGACGCCGAATCCTACTTGTTAGTTACAGCGGCCATATTGACATAATATATACTCTAATTAGAAAGTGTCCGATAAGCAATTGGTGTAAATTTATAAGTTCAGAATGGGAACGCGCATATCGTAATAATTATGTATTAATATTGAATTATTTGGGAAGGACACGAGGGGGGCGGTCAAAATATATTACAGCCCCAATGCCCGCGATCTTAAAGTAGTGCGGGAGGGAATGGAGACCACATAATTGGTTACCATGGTAATATATATAAATAAAACCAAATGCACACAGCGGCAGCCATAGTAAACTTACCTAAATATCTATAGGTGAGAGTCCCATTGAGTATTACAATATATAATTTTAATTAAACAACTATAGAGTAGTAATAGGTCTGCGCAATGAGTTCTTAACTTGTGCAATTATAGAGTCAGTTGGATACAATTGCAGAAAATCAAAATATCAATATAATCAAAGAAATGTATTATATCCCACAATGGGGAGTATATTACAGTTTATCCAAGGTCCACTTCCCACCTAGAGGTGCAGGGAAAATCGAAAATGGCAAGGCAAACACCACAGTATGCATATCAGAAATAAGTGACAAAATAAATACAGATACACAAAAAATGTCAAAAAACTATTTTTCAAAAACGTTATTCCAAAAAGAGTTGTTAAGGAGTCCCTCTCATAGGGAATCATCCCTATCTTGAAATCTATCAGGATTCTAAGAGCATGGAGCCCCGCTATGGAGCCCTAAGGAGATCAGTAGTAATAGGATGAGCTTAGCAAATGGAGTGGGCACATAAGGAGTCAAGATCAAAGTTGACGAAATGCATAATAAATTTAGTTGTGCATAAGGCAGGAAGGATAACAGGAAGAAACATATATTCTAATTGTAAACTTGCCTACTTAGTATAACGTCAATATTGTTCAGTACATGAGCAAAAAAAGGGGAGAGGTAGTAACGTATGCTCTATTAGAAATCAATGGAGTTAATAGCTAGACAGAGGTACAGTCATAAGTAAAGGAGCGTGTGAAAAAAGTGTGTGGAAAGGGAAGGATAGCGTAAGTAGAAACATAAATTCAGTGTATTTATACATATGTTCCAGATAATCTAAGTAGTTTGTTTAACTTAGGTTATACATAGTAAATTACTGGTTTCCATTTACAACAATAATCACAGGACTTCAAGCCAATGTTATTAAAGAAAATAATGCATTTCATCATCGGTGTTGAATCCAAATTCCACACTTCGCAATTTACAGATCCATCCTGTCTCATTTCTTCTCAACAACAGTTCCCGATTGCCACCCCTCACATTATTAGGTATATGATCTATTCCCATAAACCACAATTCCTCTTCATTTGTATGGTTTTCCTGCATGTGATATGTGAGTGGGTATCTGAAATCACCATTTCGACGGGCCCGAACATGTTCCTGCATTCTTATTTTCAAAGCCCTTTTTGTGCTGCCCACATAAATCTTATTACAGGGGCAGCCTAGCACATACGTTACGTATTTAGAATTGCAGTTGATTAGGTGGCTTATCGAGTAATTGCGTTAGTATTAAAGCTAAAAGTTTTGGTTTTATTTTTCCCCAGTTTGCACATATTGCAATGATTACATGTGTAAAAACCAAGCGTCTTGGATTGGAGCCAGGTTTGTGATTTCAAAGTGGTGACATAGCTGGGGCACAGGATATTACGTAAGTTTTGCCCCCTACTATAATCAACTTAAGGATTGAAAGAAATCCATGAGGACTCGTCCATCTATAATCTACGCTACGATCTAGTGGTAGGTCAGGTCTCTCCTCCCTTGTCTCTCCTATTGGCTCCTGTCTACTTGTATCTTTTGTGCTTACTTCTGCTTGCTCTATCTGTTTTTAGTCTTTTCGTTTTAAAAAAAGACATATCTCGCTGGTTTGGCCCCGTAAATGTGGTAGTACTTGTATTAAATATAAATAGGATACATTGCTTGGAATGTTTAAAGTTAACTCTCAAGGTAAAAACAAAATGACTACCAGGTTTAAATATACCCCATAATTGAAATTAGTGTATCTATCTACTAGGAAACAATGTCGTTTTGTCTTGTTATTGTTTTTATGGTGCTTATATTTGTGTATAAGTGTTCTTATAAATGTATATGTATTTATATATGTATGTTATTTATATGTATATACTTTTCTGTTTATTGTTTGACAGCCCTGAAGAAGTCCTGTTTCAGGACGAAACGCGTCGGCTGGTCTGTTTGTAAAGTCACATAAACTGTTTGTTCATGTCTTTTGGAATTACTATATAATTGAAAATAAAATGTACATAAGGAATGATCTTTGAGAAAATTCGTTAATGACAAAGGACTCCTTTGTCTCCTAAATGTCTATGTGGTGCACCTCTTGTTTCTTGTAATATACTCGGATTCCCAAGGGAATGGGCATTTCAACAGTGGGTGCCACTGAGTGTGCACACGTCTCTCCCTCATATATAGGGTTATTACAGGTAGAGTTACAGAAGGTTAGGTGCTGGTCAAGTGAAGGTTCCACTGTTAGGTTTTGCTTAAAAGAAATAGCTCAAGGAACTGCATTTTTGAAATAGCAGCTAATGAATGCATTAGGAGGTTTACCAAAAGAGGAAATGATACCCTGCTTTTGGAAAGCACCCTTAACAAGGTCAGGGCTTTCTCCAGACGAAAACTAATTGGTGACTATAAAATTAAGAATCGTAAAAAGGATGACCAAGAAGGAAAATTCAGAATGATCACTACACTCTCAGATGATGCAAATGCCCTGAGAGGAATTTTGAAGAAGAACTGGCATATCCTCAAAACGGACATGGTCATTTGTAATGATATACCAAGGTTCCCGTTGGTGACATTCAGAAAAGCTAGCTCTATAAAAGATATGTTAGTTCAAAGTCATCAGAGTAAGGACACACAGAAATTGGGCACTATCAGAGAGATGAGAGGTTTCTTTCTGTGTGGGAAGAGCAAAGCTTGCAGTAAAAGCAAGAGAGTTCTAGTTATGACATTCTTGATATAATAAAACAGAGAAAAATAAAGAAATTCATAACTTGCAATACCTCACACGTAGTATATTGCCTATTGTGTCCCTGTGGGTTAAGATACATAGGTAGCACCATCCACCCAGTCAAGGTCTGTATTCTAGTACATATGCGGGCCATTGTGAAAAAAGAAGAATCCTATCCAGTAGCAAGGCATTTTGCCACTACGCATCAGAGAGACAGGGACCTGTTGCAATATTTTGGCCTGGATTGTGTCTCAACCAATATACGTGGTGGGGATAGAATCCCGAAATTACGCAGATTAGAATCTCGCTATGTAATTGATTTGCAAACCAAATATCCAAAAGGTTTGAATAGCGGGGAAGAGTTGGCAGTGCATTTATGAGATTGAACTGTAATGTAAGCCAATACACGGCTTACTAAAAGTGTGTAATGTGGACAGATGATATGATGTCAGTAGATGAAATTGGATTTGAACTAGGACCCTTATATTGCACTAGGTTTTGTGAAAGCCGATACACGTTTAAATGTATCACAATTTTTGGATGCCGATACATGGCGTAATTGCATTTGTCAAGGATTGTTTTATGAAATGGAACAATCATGCAATCTAAAGCCGATACACAGCCAAATATGTAAATGCATAAATGATTTCGAAGAGCCTGTTTTAATATAAAACAATGCGGAACAACTGTTTAAAACAATCTGAGGCATAGGATAACTGAATATATGTAACAAACTGTGATCTTAGCTTTATGTGCTATGTTACAATGTACACGTTAAGGGGGCGCCCATGAATTGGGTTTGATTTTGGTCCTTCTTCAATGACGATGAATTGACACTGGTTTTAAATCTAGTCGCGGCGTATGTGTCAGTAACACCGACGAAGGCGCTACGCCGAAACACGTTTGTTTGTTGCTTTGAGGCAATACAAATTATCTGCAAATTACCCCGTGACTGCTGGCTTCTGTTCATCAGACAGAGAACAGTGGAACTTTGGTTTAATTTACGGCGCACCTCCGCGATGCCGCACCCGTCCGAGAGTGCTTCCTGACTCAAAAGTGCACAGGCAGGAGCAGCAAGATATATATATATATATAGATATTACCTACTGGCGGTCGCCAGTAGGTAGTTATAGTTAGGACCACGTTTCCATAGGAAAACCTCAACATTCTATTTTGAATAACTTTGGCGCCGGTCGACGAATCCTCGCGAATTTCTCAAAATAGGTGGGGCGCTACGCTCCGCTCCTACCCTGAAAGTCTCGGGGGGATTCGTCAAGCGGGGGCTGAGATAAAAGGGGGGTCCCAAAACGCGTTTTTCCCATGCATTTTTCCATAGGACCTTTAGAACGAGCTACAGCCCGAACGGCTGAACAGAATTACTAGAAATTTGGCAGAGAGGTAGTCCCTAGGTCAAGGAAGTGCCTTTTGTAGGTTTGGTGTAAATCTGTTCAGTAGATTCTGAGAAAATAGCCTTTAAATCAATATATATATCTGAGCCCGCTTACGGTACGCTTACCGTACGCTTACCGTACGCTTACCGTAAGCTTACGGTGGCGTGCGCGAGCGCGATTCTGATTGGCTCTTAGATCTTAGTAAACATTCGAATCGGCCGAAACCAGGAAGCGGCGTCCGCCATTTTGTCTCTCGCACTGAGTGTTGTTTATCAAACATGATGGCCAAAAACATGTTACGGGGCTGTTTTGACAACTCCCTCCCACATAGTCATGTTGAGGGAGTCCCCAAACATCCCCCAAGAGCAAAAACGGTTTTATTTTTTTTTCGGCAATTTCGCGGGGTACGCTTACCGTACGCTTACCGTACGCTTACCGTAAGCTTACCGTACGCTTACGGTAAAAAAATAAAAATAAAAAAAACACTATCCACACTTACCCCACCCCCTGTGCTTTTGGTGGCCGCAGGCCACCAAATGTGCAGGGCTTATTAATAGAGAAAAAAAACGTAATTTTGGCAACATGAAATTATAAAATCGAAATAAAAAAAACACTATCCACATTGACCTCACCCCCTGTGCTTTTGGTGGCCGAAGGCCACCAAATGTACAGGGCTTATTAAAGTTGATAAAAACCGTGCACGGAACGAACTGCGTTAAGTGGGCGCGCACGCCACAAATGGCGTAAAGTAACTTGGCATTTAAAAAACCGTACAAATTCACTGAAAAAACCATAGGTTTCACACACGTTATAGTTAGGAAATAGCATTTAAAAAACCTTGCTAATTCACTGAAAAAACCATAGGTTTCACACATGTTATAGTTAGCTGGACATTTTACTGATAAAAAACCAATGAAATTCCCCCGTTATAGTTACTGTAGGCAACTATAACTCACGCGACCGTAATCCTCTGCTGATGACATATGTGTCTTTATGAAAAAAAAATATTTGTAATATATGTATAGCTAAAATTTAATGGAAGAAGATATGGGCAAATAAGTGTCTAAATACAGTATTAGCATCAGCAGAGGATTGCGGTCGCGTGAGTTATAGTTGCCTACAGTAACTATAACGGGGGAATTTCATTGGTTTTTTATCAGTAAAATGTCCAGCTAACTATAACATGTGTGAAACCTATGGTTTTTTCAGTGAATATATATATATGTATATATATATATATATATATATATATATATATATATATATTCACTGAAAAAACCATAGGTTTCAGGGGCGTTATAGTTAGCTGGACATTTCCCTCGTACAAAACCCTAGAAATTATAGTTAGTTCAGCTAACTATAACATGCGCCCCCGCAATGCACTGCTGATGACGTCACATATTACATCACTCATGACATGGTCAGTGACATCACTGATGACATCACTGATGACATCACTGAGGACATCACTGATGACATCACTGATGACGTCATCCATGTGATAAATTAGTGCATCTTCTCACACCCTAATATAACCTTTGATACACCGACTCAAAATTTCAGACGGCCATTTTGAAAGCTATAGATACTCCAATACCAATAACTACATACCCACTCATTGACTCTTAGGTCTACATACATCTCCACTCACTCACCTGTACAGTCACTCATACTTACAGTCACTCCGTACAGGACTATCATATGCATTTATACACCTATATAGACACTCACACACCGCCAATCATCCATTGAGGTACTGACACACCTAGTCAGTCATGCAAATAATTAAACACAGTCCAATTTACTCACCTTTACAGTTAAACACACTCAAGTTCACTTACCCATAAAAATACTAACAAATTCTGACGCTCTTATACAATTACTGATACAAGCACACACTCATCCATACAGCCACTCCCGCAATCACACACTCTCACATATAGATAGTTATATACTCTTACACACATATACACTGCGTTTCACATATGTAGTTACTGACACATGTACAACTAAGATATACATTCAATCACTAACACACCCATACATACACTCACCCAACCATACAGTCCATCACAGTTGCACTCTTAAAACCATGCACCCATAGAAACACCCACTCACACATGTATGCACACACACCCTACCCACACAAACACTCAGGCACCCATACAGATACTCAGACAACCAATCAATAACCCATATAGACACTCATATAGCTATTCACAAAACCATGCAGCCACTTATTCACCAACACACAGACACATACAGACATTCACACAGTTTAGTCACTAGTCTGCAGTAAGATACATTTAATGACTCACTTATAGAGTCAGTTATGCACCTAGAAAATCATCCATTCACATACTTGTACACCCACTCATTCTTCAACAGGCCTTTCCCTATATATATTAAACATATTAAAACTTTACAGTAACACAGACTCACTGGATGGTGTCATCAGTGATGTCATCAGTGATGTCATTTGAGATGTCATCGGTGATCCCACTGACCATGTCATGAGTGATGTAATATGTGACGTCATCAGCAGTGCATTGCGGGGGCGCGAGTTATAGTTAGCTGAACTAACTATAACGGGGGAATTTCTAGGGTTTTGTACCAGGGAAATGTCCAGCTAACTATAACGCCCCTGAAACCAATGGTTTTTTCAGTGAATTTCTAAGGTTTTTTAAATGCCAATTCCTAACTATAACGCCCCTGAAACCTATGGTTTTTTCAGTGAATTTCAAAGGTTTTGTAAATGACAATTTTTAATGTATTAATTGTTATACTGATTCTTTTGATACTGATTTACTATATTTTGAAAACTATTTAATTTTAGATTTTTTTTTTAATTACATTATAATTACATTATACATTACAATACAAAATATACTTTCTTAGAATGAAATACTTTAGTTTAAATACTTGGCAAATAGGCAACAGACTTTTAAGTACAGTAGTTACAGTTGTTGCAATGGGCAACACAATTTCAAACACAAAGCAACATGGGGCTCAATGTGAATTTCTAATTAAATGCAATTAGTTACTTTATGGATTAATTTTCTAACCACAGGACTGGATCCTAGATTCAGTCCTTGGACATCTCCTGTAAACAGTTGAGTAAAAGCACTTTGGTTACAGTAGTAATTTTTAAGGAATATTATGGTATTTTAAAAGTTGACACTTAGAAACTTTTTCCCATAGAATCACCAATGTTATCCTATGGCAGAAAATTCACTTAGCAGGTAAGTAGTGTTATCGTTACTTTTTCTTACTCAGTGGTGGATCCTGGATCCAGCACTGGCCAACCTCCTGTAAACAGTTGAAAGAATGTGTTTAAGTCATACAGACGATTTTTTAGGAATATTTTTAGTTTGTGAAAATAGACACTTAGAACATTTTCTGGTGAAAACCATACAATGAATTCCTATGGAAGGAAATACAAGTTACTGGTAAGTACGCTTAAAATTACTTTTCAGGGTCAGTGCTGGGCTAAAAGATGCAGCCCTGGGTTCTCTCCTGATAGCAGGTGAGTAAATCGGAATTCGTAGTTCGGCTGATTTTAGAGGAATATTTTTAGTTTGTGAAAATAGACACTTAGAAACTTTTCTGCTGAAAACCACACAGTGGATTCCTATGGAAGGAAATACAAGTTACTGGTAAGTACGCTTAGAATTACTTTTCAGGGTCCATGCTGGGCTAAAAGATGCAGCACTGGGTCCTTTCCTGATTACAGGTGAGTAAATCTGAATTCGTAGTTCGGCTGATTTTAGAGCAATATTTGTACGTTTCAAAAATGGACACTTAGAAAATTTTCTGCTGAAAACCACACAATGGATTCCTATGGAAGGAAATAATTTTCTGCTTAAAACCACACAATGGATTCCTATGGAAGGAAATACAAGTTACTGGTAAGTATGCTTAGAATTACTTTTCAGAGTCAATGCTGGGCTAAAAGATGCAGCCCTGGATTCTCTCCTGATAACAGGTGAGTAAATCGGAATTCGTAGTTCGGCTGATTTTACAGGAATATTTGTACAATGGTGAAGGAAGGGGGCGGGTCCTGAGGTGACGTGTGCAAACACGCCCTGTGGCACGTTTTAAGTTGGGGAATTAATTCCTCATCAATCCTGAGCTTCCCTGGCAGCCAACTAGCCCACCAGGTACCTCCAGTATGCACCAGGGAGCTGCGTTGCAGAGAGGTGTTAAGAGGCCCCACCCCTTTTTACAACACTCTGCAACGCAGCTCCGTGGCGCTTAGTGGAGGTACCTGGTGGGCTAGTTGTCCCCTAGGGGACCTCTGGATTGAAGAGGAATGAATTCCCCAACTAAAAACGCTCCACAGGGCGTGTTTGCACAGTATCACCTCAGGCCCCGCCCCCTACCTTCACCACTGTGCAAACGCGCCCTGTGGCGCATTTTAAGTTGGGAGATTAACTCCCCTTGAATCCTGAGGTCCCCTGGGGTTCAACTAGCCCACCAGGTACCTCCATTAAGCCCCACAGAGCTGCGTTGCAGAGAGGTGTAAAAAGGGGCGTGGCCTAAGAACACCTCTCTGCAACGCAGCCCCCTGGTGAATACTGGAGGTTCCTGGTGGGCTAGTTGGCCTCCGGGGACCCCCAGTATTGAAGGGGAATTTGTTCTCCCTCTGCAAACGTGCCAGGGGGCACGTTTGCAGAGGGATGAAAGGAGGGGGCGTGGCCTCCTCCCCATCCCTTTTAAAAAAAAGAAAATTCTTTTCAAGAAGGGGGGCTGTGTAGCCTCTCTTCCAAATAGCAAAGCAGTTTGTAATGACAGGGTAGGAGCCGCGAGGCTCCCGCCCTGTCATTGCACACGGCAGTGTCCTGGGGGTGGGCACCCCGGGACACTGCAGGAGCCGGCCCTGGGGGGTGGCGGTCCCCAGGGCCATCGAGGGCTCCAGGAGGGGGGCCGTGCGGCCCCCCTCCCACCTCTTTCAAAGCCCCGGGGGATGGTGGTCCCCGGGGCTGGGGGGTCCCTCACGGACCCCCCATTTTACATATTTAGAGCCCCGGGGAGGTGGTGGTCCCCGGGGCGTGTGGGGGGGCTTGAGTCCCCCCACACAGGGTATATTTTTTTTTTAAAAAGCCCCGGGGCTGGCGGTCCCTGGGGCCGCGGGGAGGTTGTGAGCCCCCCCATTAATTTTTTAAGCCCCGGGGGTGGCGGTCCCCGGGGCTGGGGGTGATGAGAGCCCCCCCACGTATTTTACAAAAGCCCGGGGGGGTGGCGGTCCCCGGGGCTGGTGGGCCCCTCTGGGCCCCCCATTTTAATACCATATTGCCCCCGGGACTGTCCCCCCCCGGGGGCTAAATCAAAACTAAGCGTGGGAGTCCGCGCTTCATTTTTTTTTTGTTAGAGGGATGCGCAGACCCTACGCGCATCCCGCAATTTTTTTAAAAAAAGGGGGTCCTTGGGGGTCCTTGTGGGACCCCCTGAGCAGGCCTAGGGGGTCAGGGTGTTTCTACCCTGCCCCCTTGTCGCGTTTTGCGCCTTTGTTTCGTTTTTCTTGTGCCTCGGTTCTACCGAGGCACAAGATGGCTGCCAACACTTCCTGATTCAGAGTGTTAGCAGCCAATTATCATTCAGCTCATGCTCGGGAGGGTTCGGGGAGGGTGCGCGGATCCTCCCCGGCTATAGATATCACTAACGTTTAACTTCTCAGGAACTACTGAACGGATTTACACCATTTAAGCAAAAGGCACGAGTCTGAACTGAGGACTACCTCTTTGCCAAATTTGGTGTAGTTCGGTTTAGCAGTTCGGGCTGTAGCTGCGACAACAGGTCCTATGGGAAATTGCATGGGGAAAACGCGTTTTGGGACCCCCCTTTTTTCTCGGCCCGCGCTTGACGAATCACCGCAAAACTTTCAGGGTAGGAGTGGATCGGGGCTGGCCAAAAGTTTGGAAAATTTCGCGAAGATTCGTCAATCGGCGCCAGACTTATTGGGAATAGAATGTTGCGGATTTCCTATGGAAAATAGGTCCTAACTATAACTATCTACTGGATTATATATATATAGAGATATATATATATATATATATATACGCCAATCGTAGATACCCGAAGTATGAAGGCGCCACACCCAGCGTAGTTTCAATCTTTATTACTGGAAGACAGCAGCACAACCAGCGAGACCCTCGCAGCTTGATCCTTCGTGCCATACGCGTTTCAGGAGCAATCTCCCTTGTTCACTGGCTTTCGTCGAGGAGGAAACAGCTGTGCTAGTTTGAATCGCACTCGCGATCTTTTGAAGTGAATCAGGCCCCAATGGGCGTGTCTTTGCAAGGTGTTCTGGTCATTGTGGTACAGGTAAGTTCTTGTATCCCAAGTGGATATTGCCGTTCACTTCCCTGAAGTATTTAAAATCCGATTAGGTCGCTGGTTGAAGTCTGGCTGGGCTGCTGCTCGTTCATGTCTCACCAGAGAAAACGCCGTTCCATTCGCGCTCTTTGAATTCACAGGCGCGTGGACCTGCTGGGGTACGCAGTGGGGCAACCTTCGTACCACAATGACCAGAACACCTTGCAAAGACACGCCCATTGGGGCCTGATTCACTTCAAAAGATCGCGAGTGCGATTCAAACTAGCACAGCTGTTTCCTCCTCGACGAAAGCCAGTGAACAAGGGAGATTGCTCCTGAAACGCGTATGGCACGAAGGATTAAGCTGCGAGGGTCTCGCTGTGTGTGCTGCTGTCTTCCAGTAATAAAGATTGAAACTACGCTGGGTGTGGCGCCTTCATACTTCGGGTATCTACGATTGGCATATATGTGGTCTGCCCTGGCCACGAAGGTTGCCCCACTGCGTACCCCAGCAGGTCCACGCGCCTGTGAATTCAAAGAGCGCGAATGGAACGGCGTTTTCTCTGGTGAGACATGAACGAGCAGCAGCCCAGCCAGACTTTAACCAGCGACCTAATCGGATTTTAAATACTTCAGGGAAGTGAACGGCAATATCCACTTGGGATACAAGAACTTACCTGTACCACAATGACCAGAACACCTTGCAAAGACACGCCCATTGGGGCCTGATTCACTTCAAAAGATCGCGAGTGCGATTCAAACTAGCACAGCTGTTTCCTCCTCGACGAAAGCCAGTGAACAAGGGAGATTGCTCCTGAAACGCGTATGGCACGAAGGATTAAGCTGCGAGGGTCTCGCTGTGTGTGCTGCTGTCTTCCAGTAATAAAGATTGAAACTACGCTGGGTGTGGCGCCTTCATACTTCGGGTATCTACGATTGGCATATATGTGGTCTGCCCTGGCCACGAAGGTTGCCCCACTGCGTACCCCAGCAGGTCCACGCGCCTGTGAATTCAAAGAGCGCGAATGGAACGGCGTTTTCTCTGGTGAGACATGAACGAGCAGCAGCCCAGCCAGACTTTAACCAGCGACCTAATCGGATTTTAAATACTTCAGGGAAGTGAACGGCAATATCCACTTGGGATACAAGAACTTACCTGTACCACAATGACCAGAACACCTTGCAAAGACACGCCCATTGGGGCCTGATTCACTTCAAAAGATCGCGAGTGCGATTCAAACTAGCACAGCTGTTTCCTCCTCGACGAAAGCCAGTGAACAAGGGAGATTGCTCCTGAAACGCGTATGGCACGAAGGATTAAGCTGCGAGGGTCTCGCTGTGTGTGCTGCTGTCTTCCAGTAATAAAGATTGAAACTACGCTGGGTGTGGCGCCTTCATACTTCGGGTATCTACGATTGGCATATATGTGGTCTGCCCTGGCCACGAAGGTTGCCCCACTGCGTACCCCAGCAGGTCCACGCGCCTGTGAATTCAAAGAGCGCGAATGGAACGGCGTTTTCTCTGGTGAGACATGAACGAGCAGCAGCCCAGCCAGACTTTAACCAGCGACCTAATCGGATTTTAAATACTTCAGGGAAGTGAACGGCAATATCCACTTGGGATACAAGAACTTACCTGTACCACAATGACCAGAACACCTTGCAAAGACACGCCCATTGGGGCCTGATTCACTTCAAAAGATCGCGAGTGCGATTCAAACTAGCACAGCTGTTTCCTCCTCGACGAAAGCCAGTGAACAAGGGAGATTGCTCCTGAAACGCGTATGGCACGAAGGATTAAGCTGCGAGGGTCTCGCTGTGTGTGCTGCTGTCTTCCAGTAATAAAGATTGAAACTACGCTGGGTGTGGCGCCTTCATACTTCGGGTATCTACGATTGGCATATATGTGGTCTGCCCTGGCCACGAAGGTTGCCCCACTGCGTACCCCAGCAGGTCCACGCGCCTGTGAATTCAAAGAGCGCGAATGGAACGGCGTTTTCTCTGGTGAGACATGAACGAGCAGCAGCCCAGCCAGACTTTAACCAGCGACCTAATCGGATTTTAAATACTTCAGCGAAGTGAACGGCAATATCCACTTGGGATACAAGAACTTACCTGTACCACAATGACCAGAACACCTTGCAAAGACACGCCCATTGGGGCCTGATTCACTTCAAAAGATCGCGAGTGCGATTCAAACTAGCACAGCTGTTTCCTCCTCGACGAAAGCCAGTGAACAAGGGAGATTGCTCCTGAAACGCGTATGGCACGAAGGATTAAGCTGCGAGGGTCTCGCTGTGTGTGCTGCTGTCTTCCAGTAATAAAGATTGAAACTACGCTGGGTGTGGCGCCTTCATACTTCGGGTATCTACGATTGGCATATATGTGGTCTGCCCTGGCCACGAAGGTTGCCCCACTGCGTACCCCAGCAGGTCCACGCGCCTGTGAATTCAAAGAGCGCGAATGGAACGGCGTTTTCTCTGGTGAGACATGAACGAGCAGCAGCCCAGCCAGACTTTAACCAGCGACCTAATCGGATTTTAAATACTTCAGGGAAGTGAACGGCAATATCCACTTGGGATACAAGAACTTACCTGTACCACAATGACCAGAACACCTTGCAAAGACACGCCCATTGGGGCCTGATTCACTTCAAAAGATCGCGAGTGCGATTCAAACTAGCACAGCTGTTTCCTCCTCGACGAAAGCCAGTGAACAAGGGAGATTGCTCCTGAAACGCGTATGGCACGAAGGATTAAGCTGCGAGGGTCTCGCTGTGTGTGCTGCTGTCTTCCAGTAATAAAGATTGAAACTACGCTGGGTGTGGCGCCTTCATACTTCGGGTATCTACGATTGGCATATATGTGGTCTGCCCTGGCCACGAAGGTTGCCCCACTGCGTACCCCAGCAGGTCCACGTGCCTGTGAATTCAAAGAGCGCGAATGGAACGGCGTTTTCTCTGGTGAGACATGAACGAGCAGCAGCCCAGCCAGACTTTAACCAGCGACCTAATCGGATTTTAAATACTTCAGGGAAGTGAACGGCAATATCCACTTGGGATACAAGAACTTACCTGTACCACAATGACCAGAACACCTTGCAAAGACACGCCCATTGGGGCCTGATTCACTTCAAAAGATCGCGAGTGCGATTCAAACTAGCACAGCTGTTTCCTCCTCGACGAAAGCCAGTGAACAAGGGAGATTGCTCCTGAAACGCGTATGGCACGAAGGATTAAGCTGCGAGGGTCTCGCTGTGTGTGCTGCTGTCTTCCAGTAATAAAGATTGAAACTACGCTGGGTGTGGCGCCTTCATACTTCGGGTATCTACGATTGGCATATATGTGGTCTGCCCTGGCCACGAAGGTTGCCCCACTGCGTACCCCAGCAGGTCCACGCGCCTGTGAATTCAAAGAGCGCGAATGGAACGGCGTTTTCTCTGGTGAGACATGAACGAGCAGCAGCCCAGCCAGACTTTAACCAGCGACCTAATCGGATTTTAAATACTTCAGGGAAGTGAACGGCAATATCCACTTGGGATACAAGAACTTACCTGTACCACAATGACCAGAACACCTTGCAAAGACACGCCCATTGGGGCCTGATTCACTTCAAAAGATCGCGAGTGCGATTCAAACTAGCACAGCTGTTTCCTCCTCGACGAAAGCCAGTGAACAAGGGAGATTGCTCCTGAAACGCGTATGGCACGAAGGATTAAGCTGCGAGGGTCTCGCTGTGTGTGCTGCTGTCTTCCAGTAATAAAGATTGAAACTACGCTGGGTGTGGCGCCTTCATACTTCGGGTATCTACGATTGGCATATATATATATACATATATATATATATTCACTGAAAAAACCAAAAGTTTCAGGGGCGTTATAGTTAGGAATTGCCATTTAAAAAACCTTAGAAATTCACTGAAAAAACCATAGGTTTCAGGGGTGTTATAGTTAGCTGGACATTTCCCTTGTACAAAACCCTAGAAATTCCCCTGTTATAGTTAGTTCAGCTAACTATAACTCGTGCCCCCGCAATGCACTGCTGATGACGTCACATATTACATCACTCATGACATGGTCAGTGACATCACTGATGACATCACTGATGACATCTCAAATTACATCACTGATGACATCTCAAAGACATCACTGATGACATCACTGATGACATCATCCATTGAATAATATATGAAATTCCAATCCTGACAGTCGACGAGCAGGCAGGCACAGACTCCGTGAAATAATGGCAAAAAGAAGTTTAATCCAACAGCGGCAAGACGCGTTTCGACGGCGAACCGCCTTGTTCACTTGTCTGTTACACATGTCAGTGACCTTTACATATGTTAATGTGCAGTTGTCATGGCAACCACCACTCTGTCATCATAGACATAAAGAAACATGACCGGTCTGATCGGCATGACTTTGCGAAAAACACAAACATACTAAATCAACGTATATAAATTAAAACATGTGAGGAATTAAGCACATACATATATTAAATGGCATATATATATGAAAAAGACAATTATTCTGCTTTAACTGCAAATTAAAACAAAGTGCCTTATATGTCTCACTGTCCCGTGTACATGTATGGACATAGAAGACATGAAAAAAAGCCCACGGCGGGAAACTTCATCAAAACATTCTAAATAAACATAAGAGATGCAAAGTGCATCTGTCAGAAAAGATACCCAAATGCTAGAATTAATTAAGGTCCAAAGGGAAGGACGCTATCAAATATTGTGTCTCACACGGGTGCCTGTCTGGACGTGAAGAGTTCAAGTGAACATTCACAAATGAGACAGGAGCAGCCGGGGAGAAAATAGGATACCCAGGCAAAGTGTCGGACTATAGCAAGCAGAGAGCGTCTATTGTGGTCCTAATGAAGCGAATTATGGGTACGAAAAATGGAGGGGGTTGCATGGGGAAAACGCGTTTTGGGACCCCCCTTTTTTCTCGGCCCGCGCTTGACGAATCACCGCAAAACTTTCAGGGTAGGAGTGGATCGGGGCTGGCCAAAAGTTTGGAAAATTTCGCGAAGATTCGTCAATCGGCGCCAGACTTATTGGGAATAGAATGTTGCGGATTTCCTATGGAAAATAGGTCCTAACTATAACTATCTACTGGATTATATATATATAGAGAGATATATATATATATATACATATATATATATATTCACTGAAAAAACCAAAGGTTTCAGGGGCGTTATAGTTAGGAATTGCCATTTAAAAAACCTTAGAAATTCACTGAAAAAACCATAGGTTTCAGGGGTGTTATAGTTAGCTGGACATTTCCCTTGTACAAAACCCTAGAAATTCCCCTGTTATAGTTAGTTCAGCTAACTATAACTCGTGCCCCCGCGATGCACTGCTGATGACGTCACATATTACATCACTCATGACATGGTCAGTGACATCACTGATGACATCACTGATGACATCTCAAATGACATCACTGATGACATCACTGATGACATCATCCATTGAGTATGTGTTTCTGAACAGTTTTATTATGTTTAATATATATAGGGAAAGGCCTGTTGAAGAATAAGTGGGTGTACAAGTGTGTGAATGGATCATTTTCTAGGTGCGTAACTGACTCTATAAGTGAGTCATTAAATGTATCTTACTGCAGACTAGTGACTAAACTGTGTGAATGTCTGTATGTGTCTGTGTGTTGGTGTATAAGTGGCTGCATGGTTTTGTGAATAGCTATATGAGTGTCTATATAGGTTATCGATTGGTTGTCTGAGTATCTGTATGGGTGCCTGAGTGTTTGTGTGGGTAGGCTGTGTGTGACTCTGTGCATAGATGTGTGAGTGTATGATTCTATGGATGCAACGTTATAAGAGTGCAACTGTGATGGACTGTATGGTTGGGTGAGTGTATGTATGGATGTGTTAGTGATTGTATATATATCTCAGTTGTACATGTCAGTAACTACATATGTGAAACGCAGTGTATATGTGTGTAAGAGTATATAACTATCTATATGTGAGAGTGTGTGATTGTGGGAGTGGCTGTATTGATGAGTGTGTGCTTGTATCAGTAATTGTATAAGAGCGTCAGAATTTGTTAGTATTTTTATGAGTAAGTGAACTTGAGTGTGTTTAACTGTATAGGTGAGTAAATTGGACTGTGATTAATTATTTGCATGACTGACTAGATGTGTCAGTACCTCAATGGATGATTGGCGGTATGTGAGTGTCTATATAGGTGTATAAATGCACAGAGTGACTGTAAGTATGAGTGACTGTAGAGGTGAGTGAGTGGACATGTATGTAGACCTGAAAGTCAATGAGTGGGTGAGTGGTTATTGGTATTGGAGTACCTATGGTTGTCAAAATGGCCATCTGAAATTTTAAGTTGGTGTATCAATGGTTAAATTAGGGTGTGAGAAGATGCAGTAATTTATCACATGGATGATGTCATCAGTGATGTCATCAGTGATGTCATTTGAGATGTCATCAGTGATGTCATCAGTGATGTCACTGACCATGTCTTGAGTGATGTAATATGTGACGTCATCAGCAGTGCATTGCGGGGGTGCGAGTTATAGTTAGCTGAACTAACTATAACAGGGGAATTTCTAGGGTTTTGTACAAGGGAAATGTCCAGCTAACTATAACACCCCTGAAACCTATGTTTTTTTCAGTGAATTTCTAAGGTTTTTTAAATGCCAATTCCTAACTATAACGCCCCTGAAACCTTTGTTTTTTTCAGTGAATCTCAAAGGTTTTTTAAATGCCAATTCCTAATTATAACGTACATGAAACCTATGGTTTTTTCCGTGAATTTCACAGGTTTTTTTAAATGCTAATTCCTATCTATAACTTATCTCTGAAGATATCATGTTGAATGATTTTGATTGGATTTCTATATTTTTCAAAATCATTTTGTCAATTTCATTAATTACATTTTTTTTTTAAACTTTTTTATCACCATTTTTTAAACTTATTTTTTCAATTAATTCTTTTAAAAATTGAATATTATTTGAACTTAATAGCTTTTTCAAACATATTTTTTTATATTTCTCAAAATATTTTTTACCTATATGTGCAAAACTTTATTTTATATATATTTTTTTCAATGTTTTTGGATCCGCGAACCCTAAGCGCACCGTTCTCGATCCCTATGCGTTAGCATCTGCGCATGGTATGCGTCGGGTGCGTGTTTAGTGCGCGATCGCAATGCGACCGGTACGCGACTCCCAGCCTATACGCGACACGTTCGATGTACGTAACATGACGTTTACGCGCTTCCGCGACGCGTCATCTGTGTCTATGAGGCGGTAGGTGCGCGGATCCTGCAAAGTATTTAACATTTAAAAAAACACATATATATGTATTTCATGTGAATATTAATTGAAGACAAACTCTAAACTAGTCTTACAACTAATATATTTTTACATCTAATCCTATAAATTTTTTTTATTCAATTTCGCGGATGCGCGCTGGGTGCGTGCTGCGTAAGCACAGGGTGCGCGGATCCCATGTGACCTGCAGAAAAAGAGATTTGATTGGTTCATAACACTTCCTGTTCTAACTACTGAAAGACCCCACTTCAATCATTCTTCTTTGAGCTTCTTTGGAGAACCATCTCTTTGGAGAGAAGAAGATTTTTTAGACTAAGTTTACACTTAGCTCTATTTTTTTTCTACCAAAAATGCCTTCAGGGCAGCAGGCATCACCTGCATCACCTCATAGTTCTGAGGATTAATTTTTGCCAATGGCACTACTGAAAAAACGTTTTTCTTCAGTGGTGTGGAAATTTTTTACTTTTCCCGAGGGCAGAATAAGACCAATGCCACCTTGGTCACGTGCAAAATTTGCAAAAGAGTCCTATCGAGATGGGATCCTAACAAGAAATACTCTTGCGGAGAAGCACTCTCAAAAAATAAGGGGATACAATCGAAAAGAAAAGTAAACCTTGGTAAAATTGACATTTTGATCAAATTAACCCGACCCAACATTGACAGAGGTAAGTTGGCCCAATTTTTCAATAATTTTCTGGTTTCTTTTGTAATTAATGATAAATTGTGAGAGGGAATCTTATCAATTTCATGTAGGATATGGACACCCAGGTATCTTATATCAGTTTTTAAGGAGGGAAGGTGAGAATCTACATACATATTCCAGGCCATAATTTCCGTCTTCAAGGTGTTAATCTTATAGCCTGAGACAAATCCAAATTTCTGGGCTAGTTCGCTAACGGCTGGGAATGCCGTATTCAAATTGTCTGTCAGAATAAGGATGTCATCGGCATATAGTGCCACTTTCCTTTCCCACTCTCCGCATTTAAATGGAGACACCCTAATGTCATCTCGCAACATATGCGCAAAGGGTTCAATATATAAATTAAATAATAAAGGGGAAAGAGGGCATCCCTGACGCGTACCCCTTGTTATCTCAATAGATTTTGTGAGGGAGCCGTTAACCATGATGTTAGCCGATAGATTGCAGTATATAAGAGAGATGACTCGTCTAAATTTATCGCCTAGCTTAAATTTGGCCAAGACCTCCGACATGAACAGCCAATTGACCCTGTCGAAGGCCTTCTCCGCGTCCAGTGTCATTCCCGCCAAAGGAAGAGACCGTGCTGAAGCCATATCTATGGCTCCAATGAAATCATAGGTTAAATCAGACAGGTGACGGCCCTTAACAAAACCCTTTTGGTCTAGATGTAATAGAGCACCTACGACTCCTCCCAATCTATTGGCCATGATGGAAACGAAGATCTTGTAATCGGTGTTCAAAATTGAGATTGGCCCGTAAGATTCGCAATTTGAAGCTGATTTCCCAGGCTTCAATATTAGTGATATTGTCGCTTTATTCCACGAGGGAGGAAGAGGAGTACCATCTTGTAAAATTTCATTAAACAAGGTAGTTAGGAAAGGGATGATCTCTTTTACCAAGCATATATATATTTCCGAAGGTAAACCATCCGGCCCAACTGCTTTCCCTTTCTTTGAGCTCATTATAGCCCTATATACCTCATCATATGTAATAGGTGCATCTATTTTCGTTTGTTGATCTAGATTTAACCCAGGAAGGTTTATGTTGTTTAACAAGGACTGAGCTTTAGCGGAGTCATGGTGTCCCTCTTCCTTATATAAGTCCGAAAAAAAAGAATAGAATTGTGTTTTGATATCCTCATCAGAGGTATACGATATCCCAGATTTAGAAACTGAACTAATATAATTCCTTGCCCGGTCTGATCTAATTTTCCAGGCAAGAAGTTTCCCGGCGCCCTCCCCATACTCAAAATGGGCGATCTTGCTAGCTTCCCATCTTTGTGATAGTCTGGAATTAAGGACAGACTCCAGGTCCCCCTTCAGGGTCCGTAGAGTCTCTTGTGCACCCTCAATGCTCTCTCGATTGCCCAGATCAATAACTGCTTGGATTGCTTTGATTTTACTTTCGATATCCGCGATGTCTGCCTTGTACCTTTTTGACCTATAGGAGGAGATACTTGTAATATGCCCCCTCAAATAGGCCTTAAAAGCCTCCCATATAGTAGTGGTTGAAGCAGTCAGGGCATTTCTAGCTAAAAATAATTTAGTTTCTACCTGAAGGTCCACTAATACCTCTTCCTGCATAAGTAGAGTACGGTCCATTGACCATGTCCTCTCCACTGGGGGTGCCGGTTTGTTGATGACTAGGCTGATCGCAGAATGGTCAGAGAGGTGAGATGGAAGATAGAAAATATCCTCTACCCAGCTTTTTATTGATTGACTCACTAGAATAAAGTCAATCCTAGACTTATGCCCGTATTTATAGTTGCAGAGTGCTTCTCTAGCAAAAATACAGAGTGAGCTTAACACCTTCATTTGGGCTTCTAGAGGGTCCAGGATCGCTTGGAAGAAAATAAGAAGACGTAGAGAGAAGGGCGGCCTGGCAGCCCCAGATCTGCAAATATATGCTTGGGCCTTCCAATTTGTCCATTCACGGATGCTACTAAAGGTTCCAACAAGTAGTGGTATGGGTTTGATGTTCTTGTCCATGCTAAAAGTGAGTGGCTTTTCCGAAGATGGCTTTCTATTTAAATATGGAGATCCCAAGTTTTTAAAAAAAGTTAGATTAAAGGTTTTATGGGGTTTGTTAAAAACTTGGGTTAAAATGCGAGCCGCAATGAAGATGGGGTATTTTTCTAACCTAGCCCCAATCTGGGACTCGCCTGGGACGCCTGAGTTCCTAAAGGATAGGTTGTCCTTACCACTGAGGGTAGCCGGTATAGCGAGGTGGGGTGAACTTTTTATGGAGGGCTCACTGATTCCTTGGGAGGCCCTCCGGGAAAATATTGGCTTTTCTATCTCCAGGTTCAAATTTCTCCAGCTCTCTAGCTGGGCCACCACAAATTATGCTATTAGAAGCAATTACATTTTAGGTAGGGTTACACAGTTGGAGACACAGGCTACGCAGAAACCTCCATTTAGAAAAGAGGTTGGTTTTTGGTATCGCTCTATTCTTGAAGAGATCGATGGTGATTTTAAAATCCCAACCTCATTGTGGAATAGCTGCATCCCACAGGTTGATCTTGAGCTGCTGTGGCTTAATTCGTGTAAGACACTATGGGATATTGTAAAGCCTGCTTGGTTAAGAAGGAATCATATCTTCACGATCCATAGAGCCTATTTTTCACCACAGAGGCTAACTAAATTTGCAAAAGATCTTCCTGTGTGCTGTGCTAGATGCGGTGAAGAAGCGGCGTCAGATGCTCACATGTTTTTGACTTGCCCTCTCTTATCGAGCTTTTGGTACCAAGTGGGGAAGGTTCTGTCTAGCTCTTTAGGGATATCTATTACCCTTGACTTTCCTCTGATTTTCTTTGGATTAATACCCAATCTGACCGGTCCACCCAAGCATCTGCTATTTTATGCCATCTTAATAGCAAGAAGAGAGATTTGTATTAAATGGAAAGATCCCAAGCCTCCGGAATTTTTAGACTGGCAGGCTTCTCTCCTAAGGATATCCAAGATGGACATTATAAGACCAGGAAGTAAGAAGATGCAGGAATTTTGGAAACTTATGAAGTGGTGATGGGGTTTTTTTTTTTTTTTTTCCCCTGTCCAATGATTTCACTGCCCTTCCTACCTTGACAGATTTTCTCCTTCCCAAATATAGGGGATGGATAAGTTGCTATTGCCTCCTCGGCCTAGCAATTGGGTCCCCAGGGTATATCGCCGCTGGCTAGCCTTTGAGAAGGAGATACACCGGTAAGCTTGTCTGTTGATAAAGTTTACAAATCCAGTGCACTGAGGCGGTGTTACTCTTTTCTTCTCGCTCCAATGCCTGGGTGGCTTTAAATGGGCTGAATATGAGGACTTTTAAAAAAAAAAAAAAAAAAAAAAAAGAAATACTCTTGCGGCACGGCAAGTATGATGAAGCACATGAGGACCCTTCATCCAAACAATCTTGCCCGAGAAGAGTGCCGACGGATGAGAAACACTCCTGCTCCTGCTCCTGTGCCATCCACTTCATCGCAGTCGAGCACATCAGGAGTGCATCCATCAGCCCAAACCTTGGACATCCGTCCTCAATTTCAATTTTTAAATGTGCTCTGCACTAACTGCAATGCGACTTTGTGCTATGGTGAGCAGTTGATCGATCTGATCTGCCGCCGCCAAGAAAGTCACATTTGCTAGGTTTTTTTTTTGTTTTTATTTTATTGTTCCCTGAAGTTCATTGTTTGGTTTCTCCTGTTTTTTTTTTTGTTTTTTTTTTTTTGCAGAAAAACCCAAAAAAAAAAATTCAATTGTTTAGAAAACCCCCAAAAAATTATAAAAGAAGAAAGAAGAAAAAAAAAGTTCTTGTAAGAACTAACTTTCCTGGTTTTAAAAAAGAGCTACATTTCTTTGTTAATGTGTGAAAGTTTAGATGAATGTATGTGTAGTACGTAATTGACTGAATGAATGCATTAGTAGCGTATGGTGAATGTATAAGTGCAGAACTATGAGGAAGTGCTGCAGCATCACACAGTAACCTCTTTAACTGCAGTGTGCTGTAGTACTTCCAAAGCACAGGGATGCAACATATGTACATAAATATGTTGCAAATCTATGCTTCTCTCTGCACGGCTGCTTAAACTGCAGCCATGTGGTGACACAGGCACCCTTGCACCATAGTGCAAGGATATCTGTGTCATGTGCTGTTTGTTTTTCTGCAGGAAGACACACCTTCCTGCACAAAAACAATGAGAAAATGCATTTTTCTCCTTCAATGTATGCTGAACATTTCAGTATGCATTGAAGATATAAAAATGTGGAGAAATGAAAACAATTCTCCTTGTTGTGCTTTCCTACACCAATTTTAGAATGGTACAGCATTCACACACATATAGAGATTTATGATTTCTGATAAATCTAGACATGTGTCTTGTTCTATGAGTATTCATTGCAATCATGCACAACAACACTTATAGAACACCCTATCAACGCAAAGTGGTCTGCATGATGAGGTTGTATTTACATGGAGTATAAAAAGTGCACAGAGTGCCTTTTCCTCTCTTTCTAAATATGAAACAGTATCTTACACAATAACTATGTTACAAAAAGTGACATATTTCCGTTTTTAAAATTCCTTGCGAATGATAAAAGTAAGCACAGAGTTTTGTCTGCAAAGATGTTCAAAGAAGAATGATTGAAATGATTGCAGTGCTTCAACAGTTAAAAAGGTGAAATATTATGAACCCCTCAAATCTCTTTTTTTGTAGGTCACATGATATCTGATTATGGTGAGATTTCAAAACTACATAAACAGAGTGTTTTTAGAAACGTGTTTCAACTTTGTAGCTTCTTGCAGGCCTCTTCATTCTGCATATTGAGACTTAGTTAAACTTACCTTCACAGTAATAGGAATAAAAAATGGTACACATTTTTTTCACATTTTCATTCAAATCTAAATTCTTAAAAATTGCTTATTTTAAAATTTGGATCTGTGAAAGAAAAGGAAAAAAAAATTATAACATGTAAAAATACATTTTTTACAACACAGCATAATTTCCACAAAGTAATTTTTTTGCCTTTTCTTGCTGTTCTCAGAATATATTAAATTTCACTAAAAATAGTGATTTCAATCGTACTCATCACTTAACAGCGGGCAAAAAAAACACAATCTCAAAGATTGTTAAAAAAAAAACAACATGCTATTCTCAAAAAAAAAAAAAAGATACCAATCACAGATATATAAAATGCACACGGCTAACAAATTTTTTTAACTTTACCTTACAAAAACTGTAAATATTCACCGAATTTAAAGATGAAATTTGGGAGTATGCACCACGCCTACAACGTTTTCCTTCAGTGATGTGGAAATGTTCTACTTTTAATCTTATAGCCTGAGACAAATCCAAATTTCTGGGCTAGTTCGCTAACGGCTGGGAATGCTGTATTCAAATTGTCTGTCAGAATAAGGATGTCATCGGCATATAGTGCCACTTTCCTTTCCCACTCTCCGCATTTAAATGGAGACACCCTAATGTCATCTCGCAACATATGCACAAAGGGTTCAATATATAAATTAAATAATAAAGGGGAAAGAGGGCATCCCTGACGCGTACCCCTTGTTATCTCAATAGATTTTGTGAGGGAGCCGTTAACCATGATGTTAGCCGATAGATTGCAGTATATAAGAGAGATGACTCGTCTAAATTTATCGCCTAGCTTAAATTTGGCCAAGACCTCCGACATGAACAGCCAATTGATCCTGTCGAAGGCCTTCTCCGCGTCCAGTGTCATTCCCGCCAAAGGAAGAGACCGTGCTGAAGCCATATCTATGGCTCCAATGAAATCATAGGTTAAATCAGACAGGTGACGGCCCTTAACAAAACCCTTTTGGTCTAGATGTAATAGAGCACCTACGACTCCTCCCAATCTATTGGCCATGATGGAAACGAAGATCTTGTAATCGGTGTTCAAAATTGAGATTGGCCTGTAAGATTCGCAATTTGAAGCTGATTTCCCAGGCTTCAATATTAGTGATATTGTCGCTTTATTCCACGAGGGAGGAAGAGGAGTACCATCTTGTAAAATTTCATTAAACAAGGTAGTTAGGAAAGGGATGATCTCTTTTACCAAGCATATATATATTTCCGAAGGTAAACCATCCGGCCCAACTGCTTTCCCTTTCTTTGAGCTCATTATAGCCCTATATACCTCATCATATGTAATAGGTGCATCTATTTTCGTTTGTTGATCTAGATTTAACCCAGGAAGGTTTATGTTGTTTAACAAGGACTGAGCTTTAGCGGAGTCATGGTGTCCCTCTTCCTTATATAAGTCCGAAAAAAAAGAATAGAATTGTGTTTTGATATCCTCATCAGAGGTATACGATATCCCAGATTTAGAAACTGAACTAATATAATTCCTTGCCCGGTCTGATCTAATTTTCCAGGCAAGAAGTTTCCCGGCGCCCTCCCCATACTCAAAATGGGCGATCTTGCTAGCTTCCCATCTTTGTGATAGTCTGGAATTAAGGACAGACTCCAGGTCCCCCTTCAGGGTCCGTAGAGTCTCTTGTGCACCCTCAATGCTCTCTCGATTGCCCAGATCAATAACTGCTTGGATTGCTTTGATTTTACTTTCGATATCCGCGATGTCTGCCTTGTACCTTTTTGACCTATAGGAGGAGATACTTGTAATATGCCCCCTCAAATAGGCATTAAAAGCCTCCCATATAGTAGTGGTTGAAGCAGTCAGGGCATTTCTAGCTAAAAATAATTTAGTTTCTACCTGAAGGTCCACTAATACCTCTTCCTGCATAAGTAGAGTACGGTCCATTGACCATGTCCTCTCCACTGGGGGTGCCGGTTTGTTGATGACTAGGCTGATCGCAGAATGGTCAGAGAGGTGAGATGGAAGATAGAAAATATCCTCTACCCAGCTTTTTATTGATTGACTCACTAGAATAAAGTCAATCCTAGACTTATGCCCGTATTTATAGTTGCAGAGTGCTTCTCTAGCAAAAATACAGAGTGAGCTTAACACCTTCATTTGGGCTTCTAGAGGGTCCAGGATCGCTTGGAAGAAAATAAGAAGACGTAGAGAGAAGGGCGGCCTGGCAGCCCCAGATCTGCAAATATATGCTTGGGCCTTCCAATTTGTCCATTCACGGATGCTACTAAAGGTTCCAACAAGTAGTGGTATGGGTTTGATGTTCTTGTCCAAGCTAAAAGTGAGTGGCTTTTCCGAAGATGGCTTTCTATTTAAATATGGAGATCCCAAGTTTTTAAAAAAAGTTAGATTAAAGGTTTTATGGGGTTTGTTAAAAACTTGGGTTAAAATGCGAGCCGCAATGAAGATGGGGTATTTTTCTAACCTAGCCCCAATCTGGGACTCGCCTGGGACGCCTGAGTTCCTAAAGGATAGGTTGTCCTTACCACTGAGGGTAGCCGGTATAGCGAGGTGGGGTGAACTTTTCATGGAGGGCTCACTGATTCCTTGGGAGGCCCTCCGGGAAAATATTGGCTTTTCTATCTCCAGGTTCAAATTTCTCCAGCTCTCTAGCTGGGCCACCACAAATTATGCTATTAGAAGCAATTACATTTTAGGTAGGGTTACACAGTTGGAGACACAGGCTACGCAGAAACCTCCATTTAGAAAAGAGGTTGGTTTTTGGTATCGCTCTATTCTTGAAGAGATCGATGGTGATTTTAAAATCCCAACCTCATTGTGGAATAGCTGCATCCCACAGGTTGATCTTGAGCTGCTGTGGCTTAATTCGTGTAAGACACTATGGGATATTGTAAAGCCTGCTTGGTTAAGAAGGAATCATATCTTCACGATCCATAGAGCCTATTTTTCACCACAGAGGCTAACTAAATTTGCAAAAGATCTTCCTGTGTGCTGTGCTAGATGCGGTGAAGAAGCGGCGTCAGATGCTCACATGTTTTTGACTTGCCCTCTCTTATCGAGCTTTTGGTACCAAGTGGGGAAGGTTCTGTCTAGCTCTTTAGGGATATCTATTACCCTTGACTTTCCTCTGATTTTCTTTGGATTAATACCCAATCTGACCGGTCCACCCAAGCATCTGCTATTTTATGCCATCTTAATAGCAAGAAGAGAGATTTGTATTAAATGGAAAGATCCCAAGCCTCCGGAATTTTTAGACTGGCAGGCTTCTCTCCTAAGGATATCCAAGATGGACATTATAAGACCAGGAAGTAAGAAGATGCAGGAATTTTGGAAACTTATGAAGTGGTGATGGGGTTTTTTTTTTTTTTTTTCCCCTGTCCAATGATTTCACTGCCCTTCCTACCTTGACAGATTTTCTCCTTCCCAAATATAGGGGATGGATAAGTTGCTATTGCCTCCTCGGCCTAGCAATTGGGTCCCCAGGGTATATCGCCGCTGGCTAGCCTTTGAGAAGGAGATACACCGGTAAGCTTGTCTGTTGATAAAGTTTACAAATCCAGTGCACTGAGGCGGTGTTACTCTTTTCTTCTCGCTCCAATGCCTGGGTGGCTTTAAATGGGCTGAATATGAGGACTTTTAAAAAAAAAAAAAAGAAATACTCTTGCGGCACGGCAAGTATGATGAAGCACATGAGGACCCTTCATCCAAACAATCTTGCCCGAGAAGAGTGCCGACGGATGAGAAACACTCCTGCTCCTGCTCCTGTGCCATCCACTTCATCGCAGTCGAGCACATCAGGAGTGCATCCATCAGCCCAAACCTTGGACATCCGTCCTCAATTTCAATTTTTAAATGTGCTCTGCACTAACTGCAATGCGACTTTGTGCTATGGTGAGCAGTTGATCGATCTGATCTGCCGCCGCCAAGAAAGTCACATTTGCTAGGTTTTTTTTTTGTTTTTATTTTATTGTTCCCTGAAGTTCATTGTTTGGTTTCTCCTGTTTTTTTTTTTGTTTTTTTTTTTTTGCAGAAAAACCCCCAAAAAAAAATTCAATTGTTTAGAAAACCCCCAAAAAATTATAAAAGAAGAAAGAAGAAAAAAAAAGTTCTTGTAAGAACTAACTTTCCTGGTTTTAAAAAAGAGCTACATTTCTTTGTTAATGTGTGAAAGTTTAGATGAATGTATGTGTAGTACGTAATTGACTGAATGAATGCATTAGTAGCGTATGGTGAATGTATAAGTGCAGAACTATGAGGAAGTGCTGCAGCATCACACAGTAACCTCTTTAACTGCAGTGTGCTGTAGTACTTCCAAAGCACAGGGATGCAACATATGTACATAAATATGTTGCAAATCTATGCTTCTCTCTGCACGGCTGCTTAAACTGCAGCCATGTGGTGACACAGGCACCCTTGCACCATAGTGCAAGGATATCTGTGTCATGTGCTGTTTGTTTTTCTGCAGGAAGACACACCTTCCTGCACAAAAACAATGAGAAAATGCATTTTTCTCCTTCAATGTATGCTGAACATTTCAGTATGCATTGAAGATATAAAAATGTGGAGAAATGAAAACAATTCTCCTTGTTGTGCTTTCCTACACCAATTTTAGAATGGTACAGCATTCACACACATATAGAGATTTATGATTTCTGATAAATCTAGACATGTGTCTTGTTCTATGAGTATTCATTGCAATCATGCACAACAACACTTATAGAACACCCTATCAACGCAAAGTGGTCTGCATGATGAGGTTGTATTTACATGGAGTATAAAAAGTGCACAGAGTGCCTTTTCCTCTCTTTCTAAATATGAAACAGTATCTTACACAATAACTATGTTACAAAAAGTGACATATTTCCGTTTTTAAAATTCCTTGCGAATGATAAAAGTAAGCACAGAGTTTTGTCTGCAAAGATGTTCAAAGAAGAATGATTGAAATGATTGCAGTGCTTCAACAGTTAAAAAGGTGAAATATTATGAACCCCTCAAATCTCTTTTTTTGTAGGTCACATGATATCTGATTATGGTGAGATTTCAAAACTACATAAACAGAGTGTTTTTAGAAACGTGTTTCAACTTTGTAGCTTCTTGCAGGCCTCTTCATTCTGCATATTGAGACTTAGTTAAACTTACCTTCACAGTAATAGGAATAAAAAATGGTACACATTTTTTTCACATTTTCATTCAAATCTAAATTCTTAAAAATTGCTTATTTTAAAATTTGGATCTGTGAAAGAAAAGGAAAAAAAAATTATAACATGTAAAAATACATTTTTTACAACACAGCATAATTTCCACAAAGTAATTTTTTTGCCTTTTCTTGCTGTTCTCAGAATATATTAAATTTCACTAAAAATAGTGATTTCAATCGTACTCATCACTTAACAGCGGGCAAAAAAAACACAATCTCAAAGATTGTTAAAAAAAAAACAACATGCTATTCTCAAAAAAAAAAAAAAGATACCAATCACAGATATATAAAATGCACACGGCTAACAAATTTTTTTAACTTTACCTTACAAAAACTGTAAATATTCACCGAATTTAAAGATGAAATTTGGGAGTATGCACCACGCCTACAACGTTTTCCTTCAGTGATGTGGAAATGTTCTACTTTTAATCTTATAGCCTGAGACAAATCCAAATTTCTGGGCTAGTTCGCTAACGGCTGGGAATGCTGTATTCAAATTGTCTGTCAGAATAAGGATGTCATCGGCATATAGTGCCACTTTCCTTTCCCACTCTCCGCATTTAAATGGAGACACCCTAATGTCATCTCGCAACATATGCACAAAGGGTTCAATATATAAATTAAATAATAAAGGGGAAAGAGGGCATCCCTGACGCGTACCCCTTGTTATCTCAATAGATTTTGTGAGGGAGCCGTTAACCATGATGTTAGCCGATAGATTGCAGTATATAAGAGAGATGACTCGTCTAAATTTATCGCCTAGCTTAAATTTGGCCAAGACCTCCGACATGAACAGCCAATTGATCCTGTCGAAGGCCTTCTCCGCGTCCAGTGTCATTCCCGCCAAAGGAAGAGACCGTGCTGAAGCCATATCTATGGCTCCAATGAAATCATAGGTTAAATCAGACAGGTGACGGCCCTTAACAAAACCCTTTTGGTCTAGATGTAATAGAGCACCTACGACTCCTCCCAATCTATTGGCCATGATGGAAACGAAGATCTTGTAATCGGTGTTCAAAATTGAGATTGGCCTGTAAGATTCGCAATTTGAAGCTGATTTCCCAGGCTTCAATATTAGTGATATTGTCGCTTTATTCCACGAGGGAGGAAGAGGAGTACCATCTTGTAAAATTTCATTAAACAAGGTAGTTAGGAAAGGGATGATCTCTTTTACCAAGCATATATATATTTCCGAAGGTAAACCATCCGGCCCAACTGCTTTCCCTTTCTTTGAGCTCATTATAGCCCTATATACCTCATCATATGTAATAGGTGCATCTATTTTCGTTTGTTGATCTAGATTTAACCCAGGAAGGTTTATGTTGTTTAACAAGGACTGAGCTTTAGCGGAGTCATGGTGTCCCTCTTCCTTATATAAGTCCGAAAAAAAAGAATAGAATTGTGTTTTGATATCCTCATCAGAGGTATACGATATCCCAGATTTAGAAACTGAACTAATATAATTCCTTGCCCGGTCTGATCTAATTTTCCAGGCAAGAAGTTTCCCGGCGCCCTCCCCATACTCAAAATGGGCGATCTTGCTAGCTTCCCATCTTTGTGATAGTCTGGAATTAAGGACAGACTCCAGGTCCCCCTTCAGGGTCCGTAGAGTCTCTTGTGCACCCTCAATGCTCTCTCGATTGCCCAGATCAATAACTGCTTGGATTGCTTTGATTTTACTTTCGATATCCGCGATGTCTGCCTTGTACCTTTTTGACCTATAGGAGGAGATACTTGTAATATGCCCCCTCAAATAGGCATTAAAAGCCTCCCATATAGTAGTGGTTGAAGCAGTCAGGGCATTTCTAGCTAAAAATAATTTAGTTTCTACCTGAAGGTCCACTAATACCTCTTCCTGCATAAGTAGAGTACGGTCCATTGACCATGTCCTCTCCACTGGGGGTGCCGGTTTGTTGATGACTAGGCTGATCGCAGAATGGTCAGAGAGGTGAGATGGAAGATAGAAAATATCCTCTACCCAGCTTTTTATTGATTGACTCACTAGAATAAAGTCAATCCTAGACTTATGCCCGTATTTATAGTTGCAGAGTGCTTCTCTAGCAAAAATACAGAGTGAGCTTAACACCTTCATTTGGGCTTCTAGAGGGTCCAGGATCGCTTGGAAGAAAATAAGAAGACGTAGAGAGAAGGGCGGCCTGGCAGCCCCAGATCTGCAAATATATGCTTGGGCCTTCCAATTTGTCCATTCACGGATGCTACTAAAGGTTCCAACAAGTAGTGGTATGGGTTTGATGTTCTTGTCCAAGCTAAAAGTGAGTGGCTTTTCCGAAGATGGCTTTCTATTTAAATATGGAGATCCCAAGTTTTTAAAAAAAGTTAGATTAAAGGTTTTATGGGGTTTGTTAAAAACTTGGGTTAAAATGCGAGCCGCAATGAAGATGGGGTATTTTTCTAACCTAGCCCCAATCTGGGACTCGCCTGGGACGCCTGAGTTCCTAAAGGATAGGTTGTCCTTACCACTGAGGGTAGCCGGTATAGCGAGGTGGGGTGAACTTTTCATGGAGGGCTCACTGATTCCTTGGGAGGCCCTCCGGGAAAATATTGGCTTTTCTATCTCCAGGTTCAAATTTCTCCAGCTCTCTAGCTGGGCCACCACAAATTATGCTATTAGAAGCAATTACATTTTAGGTAGGGTTACACAGTTGGAGACACAGGCTACGCAGAAACCTCCATTTAGAAAAGAGGTTGGTTTTTGGTATCGCTCTATTCTTGAAGAGATCGATGGTGATTTTAAAATCCCAACCTCATTGTGGAATAGCTGCATCCCACAGGTTGATCTTGAGCTGCTGTGGCTTAATTCGTGTAAGACACTATGGGATATTGTAAAGCCTGCTTGGTTAAGAAGGAATCATATCTTCACGATCCATAGAGCCTATTTTTCACCACAGAGGCTAACTAAATTTGCAAAAGATCTTCCTGTGTGCTGTGCTAGATGCGGTGAAGAAGCGGCGTCAGATGCTCACATGTTTTTGACTTGCCCTCTCTTATCGAGCTTTTGGTACCAAGTGGGGAAGGTTCTGTCTAGCTCTTTAGGGATATCTATTACCCTTGACTTTCCTCTGATTTTCTTTGGATTAATACCCAATCTGACCGGTCCACCCAAGCATCTGCTATTTTATGCCATCTTAATAGCAAGAAGAGAGATTTGTATTAAATGGAAAGATCCCAAGCCTCCGGAATTTTTAGACTGGCAGGCTTCTCTCCTAAGGATATCCAAGATGGACATTATAAGACCAGGAAGTAAGAAGATGCAGGAATTTTGGAAACTTATGAAGTGGTGATGGGGTTTTTTTTTTTTTTTTTCCCCTGTCCAATGATTTCACTGCCCTTCCTACCTTGACAGATTTTCTCCTTCCCAAATATAGGGGATGGATAAGTTGCTATTGCCTCCTCGGCCTAGCAATTGGGTCCCCAGGGTATATCGCCGCTGGCTAGCCTTTGAGAAGGAGATACACCGGTAAGCTTGTCTGTTGATAAAGTTTACAAATCCAGTGCACTGAGGCGGTGTTACTCTTTTCTTCTCGCTCCAATGCCTGGGTGGCTTTAAATGGGCTGAATATGAGGACTTTTAAAAAAAAAAAAAAGAAATACTCTTGCGGCACGGCAAGTATGATGAAGCACATGAGGACCCTTCATCCAAACAATCTTGCCCGAGAAGAGTGCAGACGGATGAGAAACACTCCTGCTCCTGCCCCTGTGCCATCCACTTCATCGCAGTCGAGCACATCAGGAGTGCATCCATCAGCCCAAACCTTGGACATCCGTCCTCAATTTCAATTTTTAAATGTGCTATGCACTAACTGCAATGCGACTTTGTGCTATGGTGAGCAGTTGATCGATCTGATCTGCCGTCGCCAAGAAAGTCACATTTGCTAGGTTTTTTTTTTGTTTTTATTTTATTGTTCCCTGAAGTTCATTGTTTGGTTTCTCCTGTTTTTTTTTTTGGTTTTTTTTTTTTGCAGAAAAACCCCAAAAAAAAAATTCAATTGTTTAGAAAACCCCCAAAAAATTATAAAAGAAGAAAGAAGAAAAAAAAAGTTCTTGTAAGAACTAACTTTCCTGGTTTTAAAAAAGAGCTACATTTCTTTGTTAATGTGTGAAAGTTTAGATGAATGTATGTGTAGTACATAATTGACTGAATGAATGCATTAGTAGCGTATGGTGAATGTATAAGTGCAGAACTATGAGGAAGTGCTGCAGCATCACACAGTAACCTCTTTAACTGCAGTGTGCTGTAGTACTTCCAAAGCACAGGGATGCAACATATGTACATAAATATGTTGCAAATCTATGCTTCTCTCTGCACGGCTGCTTAAACTGCAGCCATGTGGTGACACAGGCACCCTTGCACCATAGTGCAAGGATATCTGTGTCATGTGCTGTTTGTTTTTCTGCAGGAAGACACACCTTCCTGCACAAAAACAATGAGAAAATGCATTTTTCTCCTTCAATGTATGCTGAACATTTCAGTATGCATTGAAGATATAAAAATGTGGAGAAATGAAAACAATTCTCCTTGTTGTGCTTTCCTACACCAATTTTAGAATGGTACAGCATTCACATACATATAGAGATTTATGATTTCTGATAAATCTAGACATGTGTCTTGTTCTATGAGTATTCATTGCAATCATGCACAACAACACTTATAGAACACCCTATCAACGCAAAGTGGTCTGCATGATGAGGTTGTATTTACATGGAGTATAAAAAGTGCACAGAGTGCCTTTTCCTCTCTTTCTAAATATGAAACAGTATCTTACACAATAACTATGTTACAAAAAGTGACATATTTCCGTTTTTAAAATTCCTTGCGAATGATAAAAGTAAGCACAGAGTTTTGTCTGCAAAGATGTTCAAAGAAGAATGATTGAAATGATTGCAGTGCTTCAACAGTTAAAAAGGTGAAATATTATGAACCCCTCAAATCTCTTTTTTTGTAGGTCACATGATATCTGATTATGGTGAGATTTCAAAACTACATAAACAGAGTGTTTTTAGAAACGTGTTTCAACTTTGTAGCTTCTTGCAGGCCTCTTCATTCTGCATATTGAGACTTAGTTAAACTTACCTTCACAGTAATAGGAATAAAAAATGGTACACATTTTTTTCACATTTTCATTCAAATCTAAATTCTTAAAAATTGCTTATTTTAAAATTTGGATCTGTGAAAGAAAAGGAAAAAAAAATTATAACATGTAAAAATACATTTTTTACAACACAGCATAATTTCCACAAAGTAATTTTTTTGCCTTTTCTTGCTGTTCTCAGAATATATTAAATTTCACTAAAAATAGTGATTTCAATCGTACTCATCACTTAACAGCGGGCAAAAAAAACACAATCTCAAAGATTGTTAAAAAAAAAACAACATGCTATTCTCAAAAAAAAAAAAAAGATACCAATCACAGATATATAAAATGCACACGGCTAACAAATTTTTTTAACTTTACCTTACAAAAACTGTAAATATTCACCGAATTTAAAGATGAAATTTGGGAGGATGCACCACGCCTACAACGTTTTCCTTCAGTGATGTGGAAATGTTCTACTTTTCTCGAGGGGCAAACAAAGACCAATGCCATCTTTGTCACGCACAAGATTTTCAAAAGAGTTCTGTTACGAGTGGTTCCCAAATGCAAACAGACTCACAGTGTGATTCTAGATAAGCACCACTATCCCTAGCAGCTTACCAAAACTCATTCACTACAGTGGAAGTGGTAAGGGAACTGCACACAATCTACATATTTCACAACTACACTTTACTGTCAATGCCTGACTCATTTAATGAAAGCATAAGCCATAACTGTCTTCTAATACTACTAAAACTTGAGAACATGACATGTTTTAAAACCGTTATCTGTCAGCAAATACATGATGTTACCAAATGCTTCTCTCACAGTGGTTCCCAAATGCACACACACTCACAGTGTGACTCTAGACAAGCACCACTATCCCTAGGAGTTTACCAAAACTCATTCACTACAATGGAAGTGGTAAGGGAACTGCACACAATCTACATATTTCACAACTACACTTTACTGTCAATGCCTGACTCATATAATGAAAGCATAAGCCATAACTGTCTTCTAATGCTACTAAAACTTGAGACGATGACATGTTTTAAAACAGTGATCTGTCAGCAAATACACGATGTTACCAAACGCTTCTCTCACAGTGGTTCCCAAATGTACACAGACTCACAGTGTGATTCTAGACAAGCACCACTATCCCTAGGAGTTTACCAAAACTCATTCACTACAGTGGAAGAGGTAAGGGAACTGCACACAATCTACATATTTCACGACTGCACTTTAGTGTCAATGCCTGACTCATTTAAGCAACGCATAAGCAAATACTGGCTTCTAATGCTACTAAAACTTGACAACATGACAGGTTTTAAAACAGTTATCTGTCAGCAAATACACGATGTTACCAAACGCTTCTCTCACAGTGGTTCCAAAATGCACACAGACTCACAGTGTGATTCTAGACAAGCACCACTATCCCTAGGACTTTACCAAAACTCATTCACTACAGTGGAAGTGGTAAAGGAACTGCACACAATCTACATATTTCACGACTGCACTTTAATGTCAATGCCTGACTTATTTAATCAACGCATAAGCAAAGACAGGCTTCTAATACTACTAAAACTTGACAACATGACAGGTTTTAAAACAGTTATCTGTCAGCAAATACACGATGTTACCAAACGCTTCTCTCACAGTGGTTCCCAAATGCACACAGACTCACAGTGTGATTCTAGACAAACAACACTATCCCTAGCAGATTACCAAAACTCATTCACTACAGTGGAAGTGGTAAGGGAACTGCACACAATCTACATATTTCACGACTGCACTTTAGTGTCAATGCCTGACTCATTTAATGAACGCATAAGCAAAGACTGGCTTCTAATGCTACTAAAACTTGACAACATGACAGGTTTAAAAAGAGTTATCTGTCAGCAAATACAAGATGTTACTAAATGCTTCTCTCACAATGGTTCCCAAATGCACACAGGCTCTCTGTGTGATTCTAGACAAACAACACTATCCCTTGCACTATACCAAAACACATTTCTTCATCTACAAGGAGTACTACATTTTAGTGCAGAAACATAACTCATTTCACAAATTCATAAACAATGACTGTTTTTTAATTCTACCAAAATATAAAAACTGCATAGTTATCTGTCTACAAACACATGAAAAAAACAAATCCTTATCACAAAATGGTTTCTACATGCACACACACTGTCAATAAGATTGTAGAGAAAAAAAAGTACTCCCTACACTTTAGAAGAAGAAATACATTAGTCTGATTAAAATAAAAATAGTCTACATACATCCATTCACAAATAAATAACTCACCTTTCAAGATCTTTTGTAGATTAAGAAGTATATCAGTCACACACCAGATATCAGTCACACACCAGATTTTCTTATACAGAATCTCTGCACTGTGCACCTGTCAGCAGAACCAAAGAATGGCAAAGTTTCCCTCTCATTTTCCACACATATACATGTAAACATCAAATCACATTCCTTCCCACATAAATTCAAAAGCAAACACACATTTCTATTGGTTAAACATTTCAACCCTTTCCAAAGGACATAAACTTCAACCCTTCCCCCAATCTGCCTTCTGCCCGTTACCATAGAAACAGGTCATGGAACACTGTACTGAGGACACAGGTCATAAGTTCAGCACATACAATGTTGCTAATCAAAACAGCAAGTGTGCTTGACTTCTCAACATATCAGCTTATCATATATAATGTTTCTTACAATCAGATTTTGTTAATAAGAATCATGCGTTTAAAAAACAGAAATATGCACCCTACCTTTCAGTGTAGAAGATTGTTAAACAACCAATGATTTCTTGTCTTTTTCCAAAATTGCATCTTAGCCACCATTTTAGAAACATCATACTTTCCAAACTGCCATTTCATTTACAGAGACCATCTGAGTGCATCCAGACCTCCTTACAAGATGCTTACAGTGTGGATTGTGGGACACAGCTACATTTTCTGGAGCCAAAGGTATGCAGAAAACAAAGGCATTCACAAAGACCTAGGTTTGCGAAATGTAGACATTAAATGGATTGGACAGAGAGGGTTAAAGTGGCACCAATTGATGCCATTGGTGAAATCCTTCATGCAAATCCAACACCCTGACCTCATAATAGTGCACTGTGGTGGCAATGACCTAGGCACTTTGACTGGGGTAGGTCTGAAAATGCTTATGAAGGACACCTTTGCAGAACTGATTTCACTTTTCCCTAAAACTGCCTTTGTGTACTCTAACATATGCCAAAGGCAGAAATGGATCTGGTCCGATCATTTTTGTCCACAGATTGAGAAAGCTAGGAAACATGTGAATAAATCTGTTTCTGCTTTTCTCCGAGACTACAGAATGGGGTCCATTTACAATAACAATCTGCGCTTTCATATGCAAGAGATGTATAGGAGAGATGGAGTACACTTTACTGATGAAGGAAACAGAGTCTTCCTCCACAACTTTAGACTCTGTATAGGTACTTACTTAGAAGTACCAAAAACTCTCAATGAACACAACGGCTCTTTTTAGAGCCACTCAAGAACAAAACACTTAAGCTTAATCTTTATCTCCCAACAATTTCATTTTTTTTCCCTTGGATCCGCGAACCCACCGCGAGAGGATCCGTGCATCCAACGCGATAGGATGCGCGCACCATGCGCGCATTTCGCTGTTTTTTTTTTTTTTAAAAGGGGGCCCCAGGGGGTCCTTCTGGGACCCCCTAAGCACCTCTAGAGGGTCAGAGTATTTCCACTCTGCCCCCTTTATATGTTTTACACACTTATTCCCCTTGCTTCTTCAGCCTCGCTTCTACCGAGGCAGAAAATGGCCGCCAACAGTTCCTGGTTTCGAATGTAGAGAGACAATTGACAGCCAATTAGCATTCAGCGCGTGATCTGGAGGGTGCGCGCTCGGTTCGGGGAGGGTGCGCTTACGGTGCGGGTAGTTTCCGCGGATCCTCCCCGGCCATAGATATCACTAACTTTTTTACCATAATTTTCTCAGGAACTACTGAACGGATTCACACCATATATGCAAAAGGCACGAGTCCGAACTGAGGACTACCTCTTTGCCAAATTTGGTGTCATTCCGTTCAGCGGTTCGGGCTGTAGCTGCGAGAACAGATCCTATGGGAAATTGCATGGGAAAAATGTGTTTTGGGACCCCCCTTTTTTCTCGCCCCCGCTTGACGGATCACCGCAAAACTTTCAGGGTGGGAGCGGAGCGGAGCTGGCCAAAAGTTTGGAAAATTTCGCAAGGATTCATCAACCGGCGCCAACGTTATTCCAAATAGAATGTTGCGGATTTCCTATGGAAAATAGGTCCTAACTATAACTATCTACTGGCGACCGCCAGTAGATAATGTGTGTGTGTGTATATATATATATATATATATATATGTGTGTGTGTATATATATGTGTGTGTGTGTATATATATTCACTTAAAAAACCATAGGTTTCACACATGTTATAGTTAGGTGGACATTTCACTCGTAAAAAACAATGAAATTCCCCCGTTATAGTTAGGTCAGATAACTATAACTCGCGCGCCCGCAATCCAGTGCTCATGACGTCATATATTACATCACTCATGACATGGTCAGTGGCATCACTCATGACATCACTGATGACATCATCCTTGTGATAGAGTGGCGGTCGCGCGAGTTATAGTTATCTGACCTAACTATAACGGGGGAATTTCATTGGTTTTTTACGCGTGAAATGTCCACCTAACTATAACATGTGTGAAACCTATGGTTTTTTAAGTGAATTTGCAAGGTTTTTTAAATGCTAATTCCTAACTATAACGTGTGTGAAACCTATGGTTTTTAAAGTGAATTTGTACGGTTTTTTAAATGCTAAGTTATGTATGGGGTTTTTTGGGTTTTTTTTTAAGGTTTTTCACCGTGCGCGCACCCCGCGATTTAAAAAAAATAATGTTTTTTCACCCTTTGGGGTCCTTTAGGGACCCCCTGACAAAGGCTAGGGGGTCAGGAACTCTCTACCCTGCCCCCTTTTCACGTTCGCCACCTCTATTTTTCACTCTCGCACCCACAACAAACAAAATGGCGGCTGACACTTCCTGATTTCGACCGATTCGAATGTTGACTGACATGTAACCACCAATCAGAATTAAGCTCGCGGACATTTGGTGCGAGCACCGTGCGCGCACGGTGCGCGGCTATAGATATTTATGTGCTTTAACTGGAATATTCTCAGGAAATACTGAACAGATTGACACCATATATACAAAAGGCTCTTCCCTGACCTGAGGACTACCTCTCTGCCAAATTTCAAGTAATTCTGTTCAGCCGTTCGGGCTGTACCTTCGACTAAAGGTCCTATGGAAAAATGCATGGGGAAAACGTGTTTTGGGACCCCCTTTTTTTATCGGCCCCCGCTTGACGAATCACCCCAAGACTTTCAGGGTAGGAGCTGAGCGGAGCGCCTCATTAGTTTTGAAAATTTCGCAAGGATTCGTCAACCGGCGCCAAAGTTATTCAAAATAGAATTTTCAGATTTCCTATGGAAACACGGTCCTAACTATAACTATCTACTGGCGACCGCCAGTAGATTATATATATATATATATATATATATATATCCGGCTCGCTTTTCCGTCACGCCCCTTCACTCGCGGTCGGGTGCTTTCTCTGCGGCGACGGACACCGCACTCAGTCAAAGCTCCGGGTACAAAAGCACCAGCACTCACGGGAACAGTTGTCCAATTATACTTTATTGGACCAGCTTACAGCAAAACGCGTTTCAGCTATCGCCTTCGTCAATTGCTAGAGGCAACAACTTTTCAGTGGACATAAATACTCCATTTACATAGACAACAACATAGGACTTGCTTCAGTCCACATTGGCGGCCATTACTGAACATGCAAACACAGTTCTCTGTTGCAATACAATTCTGCCCTGAATGGGCCTTTCAAAACATCATACCCTGGATGGGTTTTTGTTCTGTCATATGTTGAAAAAACAATTTCAATCAAAATAATAATAAAAATACAGCATAATCAAGATCCATACATAGATACCTTAAACTACAGGTGGACAGCCATCTCCTCCCCACTGTTCAGACCAAGTGGCATTTTGGTCTGTACATCAATGATATACCTGGATTCGAGTTTCCTTAGTTGTAACTGTCTGTCACCCCCTCTAACATTTAGTGGCACATGATCCAGGCAGAAAAAACTTAATAGATCCCTATTGCTCTGGTGGAGGGATTCAAAGTGTCTCGCCACTGGATATGACACATCCTTATTGTGAATAGCCCTCATATGTTCCAAAATGCGTACTTTGGTTGGGTGAATGGTGCTCCCTATGTAATATAAACCACAGGGGCAAACCAGGCAGTAAACTGTTAAACTGGTATTACAATTCATCAGTTTGTTGATCTTTCTGGGAGACTTAAGACCTGGGACTTTATAATGTGTTGTTTTCTTGCTGTTTTTACAAGCCCTGCATTTTAAGCACGGATAAAAACCAGTTATTCTCCCAAAGGGTGGTGTTATCCTCTCTTTGTTACAATGGCTTTGTACTAGGTCATCACGTAACGTTCTAGCTCTTCTAAATGTCAATGGTGGTGCCTTTGGTATATCTTTTCCTAAAACTGAATCCGTTTTTAGGATGTACCAATTCTTTCTTAGTATGTTTCTGATGACCTGAGCATCCTCAGAATAATCTATAATTATCCTGAATTTGTTGTCAATCTTACTTGCTGGTCTGGTAATGTGATCCTCACTTTCAATCAAGTCAAGTCTAGACTTTGTTTCTGCTTTTCTGACAGCCTCATTAAGGATGTCCTGATGATAACCCCTTTGCTTGAACCTATTCATGCTTTCTCTCGCTGCTACTTGATAGTCACTATCTAGGGAGCAATTCCGCTTAATCCTGAGGAGTTCCCCATAGGGAATGCTGCTTATGGTCTTCTCAAAATGGCAACTCCGGGCATGCAATACAGAATTCCCCGCGGTCGGCTTTCTGTGCAAACGAGTGCACAGTCTACCTTCCATAGGGAACACCACTAAGTCCAGGTAGTTCACACATTCGTTACTGATATCCCCTGTGAACCTAAGGTTACGGTCATTGTTGTTAAGTACTTCAACATAATCATTTGCCATTTGTTCAGTTCCATTAAAAACGATGAACAAATCATCAATGTATCTTGTCCAACAAATGACTCTTTGAGTCCAACATGCATTGGTCTCCGCCCAGGCCACCTGCTCCTCCCACCAGCCCACGAACAAGTTCGCGTAGCTGGGGGCGAAGCAGGTCCCCATCGCGGTACCGCGTATTTGTTTAAACAAGACATCCTGAAACAAAAAAATGTTATTGTGCAGGCAGAATCTCACAAACTCAATTATCATTACATTATGTTCTGCCAAATTAATTGGCCGATCATTCAGAAAGTGTTGAATCGCCTGCATTCCTTGATCATGATTGATACTAGTGTATAGACTGGATATGTCGAGAGTCATCATTACAAAGTCATTCTCCCAGTGTACATTTTCTACTCGTTTCAAAAAATCCTTGGTATCCTTGATGTAGGAGGTGAGTTTGGTGACTGGTTCAGACAAAAAGAAATCCACATATTGGGACATGTGCTCAGTTAAACTTCCCAAAGAGGAAACAATTGGGCGTCCGGGGGGTTAACAGGGTCTTTATGCAACTTTGGTAGGTGGTAAAATGTTGGAATTTTAGGATATCTGCACTCCAAAAAGCCATATTCTTCTTTAGATAACATCCCCTTATGGTACCACCTATTCAGAAGATTCCTGTAAGATGTTGCACTGCTTTCAAATTCTTTGCGTGTTATCCTCATATAACTAGATGTATCATTAAGTTGGTTCAGTGCTTCTTTCTGATAATAGTCAAAAGTCATCAAGACAACATTCCCCCCCTTATCGGACGGTTTACAGATGATTGATTTATCATTTTGTAAGTCCTTGATTGCCTGTTTTTGTTTTGCAGTAATATTGCCCCTCCTTCTGTTGTTCATGTTGCTTCCTCTTAATTTAATCAAATCCTGTGTCACTGCCTCAGTGAATATATCTATGGAGTCAGCTGGCATCATCGGCACAAATTTGGATGCTGGTTTGAATGGGCTACCTGGATTGATTTGAATAATCTCCGATTGATCCACACCTTTCTTTGCGATCAGTTGTCTGGGGTCGCCCTCATGTTGCAAATCTTCCATGACTGCCAACGTTTCTAGATCACCAGCTGTAAGATTTTCCATTTCACTGATTGATGTTATTTCTTTCTCTTTTGTAGATTTTTTGCCCTGAAAATATTTTGCGAGTTTCATTTTCCGCGCAAATCGGAACAGATCGATTTTGGTTTGCGTGTATTCAGATCTCCTTGAGGGGCAGAAACTTAATCCATATTGTAAGTTGGTCAGTGGCATCACTCATGACATCACTGATGACATCATCCTTGTGATAGAGTGGCGGTCGGGCGAGTTATAGTTATCTGACCTAACTATAACGGGGGAATTTCATTGGTTTTTTACGCGTGAAATGTCCACCTAACTATAACATGTGTGAAACCTATGGTTTTTTAAGTGAATTTGCAAGGTTTTTTAAATGCTAATTCCTAACTATAACGTGTGTGAAACCTATGGTTTTTTAAGTGAATTTGTACGGTTTTTTAAATGCTAAGTTATGTATGGGTTTTTTTGGGTTTTTTTTAAAGGTTTTTCACCGTGCGCGCACCCCGCGATTTAAAAAAAATAATGTTTTTTCACCCTTTGGGGTCCTTTAGGGACCCCCTGACAAAGGCTAGGGGGTCAGGAACTCTCTACCCTGCCCCCTTTTCACGTTCGCCACCTCTATTTTTCACTCTCGCACCCACAACAAACAAAATGGCGGCTGACACTTCCTGATTTCGACCGATTCGAATGTTGACTGACATGTAACCACCAATCAGAATTAAGCTCGCGGACATTTGGTGCGAGCACCGTGCGCGCACGGTGCGCGGCTATAGATATTTATGTGCTTTAACTGCAATTTTCTCAGGAAATACTGAACAGATTGACACCATATATACAAAAGGCACTTCCCTGACCTGAGGACTACCTCTCTGCCAAATTTCAAGTAATTCTGTTCAGCCGTTCGGGCTGTACCTTCGACTAAAGGTCCTATGGAAAAATGCATGGGGAAAACGTGTTTTGGGACCCCCTTTTTTTATCGGCCCCCGCTTGACGAATCACCCCAAGACTTTCAGGGTAGGAGCTGAGCGGAGCGCCTCATTAGTTTTGAAAATTTCGCAAGGATTCGTCAACCGGCGCCAAAGTTATTCAAAATAGAATTTTCAGATTTCCTATGGAAACACGGTCCTAACTATAACTATCTACTGGCGACCGCCAGTAGATTATATATATATATATATATCTCAAAGTTCCTCAGAAGTAAAGCGCGCACAAAGGTGACGACCAGGTGGAGTTGCACAAAGGAGATGGAAGATACTGTCAGTTACATATACACGTATACATGGTAATAGACAAAGGACTTTTCACATGTATGACAAGGTGAAACAGTAATCGTGGCCATATTATAACGTACAATCTCATATTTAGCTGTGGCGGCCATCTTAACACTGTCAAATAGTCCAGGTTACATGAACTCGTTGTCATGGCAATAAAACCCTGCAAACAGTGACCTAATGCTGGTGGCCATATTGGAATGAGATAAAAGAGTACAATCTCTTAGTGTTGACAGTAATGGCTATCTGTGACCTGTAGATACGGGTGGCAATATTGTCATCCTTAGTAGAAACATGTACATTGACGAAGCGATGCGTCAATTGAATGACCCCAAATCCTACATCAGAAGCAACAAAACAGAGTACAGCGACAGAATCCGCCAGGCAGAGCTATCGTATCGTCCCGAGGCAGCTGTCTGGAAAATTTATCCAGATACGTTGACCACTTTTTGAGGGACCACGTGATTACTTTGCCTTCCCATGTCAGGGACACGAAGGATTTTCTCAACAAAATCCACGATATGGAATGGCAAACATGATACCTGTTGATCACTATGGATATCAACTCCTTATATACTATCATTGAACATGAGCAAGGTATAAGTGTGTGTGCCAAATATCTATCCAGAAGGCCAGTTAGACACCTTGACCATACCAAAATGCTCACTGACATGATCAGATACTGTCTCATGAACAACTTTTTCATGTTCAATGGTAGTATATTCGGTACTGCCATAGGGACATGTTTCGCTCCCAGTTTTGCAAATCTGTTCCTAGGGGCATGGGAGGAAATCATCAGGAAGGACCCCACCTTAGCAGCAGATTTCAGCAAAGTGATACTATGGCTCAGGTACATAGATGACCTGTTCGTGATACGGGAGGACACTGAGGCAGAAGCCAGTGATTTTATCAAGAAACTTAACACCAACACTTACAACCTTACACTCACTAGCAACATCAGTAACACTGGAGCAGGATTTATCGATACCAGGGTAGAAGTATGCAACAACAAATTACACACCAAGTTGTTCAGAAAAGCCACTGCCGGCAATATATTATTGCATGCTATGAGCAGTCACCCCGACAACATGAAGTGGAGCATTCCTTACGGGGAATTGTTAAGGGCTAAGCGGAACTGTAGCTCCACAACTGCCTATATGGCAGACCAAACTTCCATGATAAACAGGTTCATAGAAAGAGGGTACCCCAAATGGGTCTTGCACAGGGCCATCAACAAAATCAAAGATACTGACAGAATGAAGACACTAGAGTACACTCCGAAAGACCCAACCACCAGGGAGGATGACAATCCTACCAGGGTGATACCTACTTACAATGGCAATTCCAGAGAGATACAGAAAATCCTCTCCAAAAACTGGGATATCCTAACAAAAGATCCCATCATAGGCACCTCCATCACTAGCAGACCTAACATTACCTACAGAAGAGGACGTAGTCTTCGTGATACGTTGGTTCACAGCGACATTACTGCCAGCAACCTTAGCAGAGGCATTAACTTGCAGGGATTCTTCCAATGCAGCCACTGCAAAGCTTGCCGTAATAGTCAGATGAAAAAAGAATAATACAATCCCACCACCGGCACCAATATCACCATAAATCAGTTCCTCACTTGTAGCTCCACCTTTGTTGTGTACATACTTGAATGTCTCTGTAACCTTAGGTATGTGGGCAGTACTACACACATGGCCAAAAATCAAGTATTATAACACGAGGGCCATCACCAACAAGGACATACACTATCGTACAGAAAGAAACTTCGAAACACACCACTTTTCTGACAGTTCGAAACTGAGATACTTTGCCATCGAACAGATCGCCTTAAACAGCAGAGGAGGCGACAAAGTACTCCTTCCCAGAAAACGTGAATCCAGGCACATTATCAATCTGGGAACCAGGAACCTGGGTGATTGAATAAGGACAAAGAAATGTCCATACACTTACATGATGACTAAGTTCAGTGTCTCACACGTTTTTTGACTAGGGTGTTTTAACGGAGTCTTGTCGTAGTTTTAACAATTTCTGTGACCCTAATACTTGACTGTAACTGTTTGGTGACATTCATGACTCATTGAACTTACCGTGTATCTGTTGAAACAATTTTTAACTAGTTAGAGTCATGTGTTAGTATGTTCCATTGATATGTGTTGCCCCCATTACCTTCCAGCTCTCACACTGTAAATTTTCTCTCTTTTGTAGGAGGAAAGGAAGGGACCCGTTGGATAGTTCCTGTTCACTGTGGGGCTCCCTACCCGTTTCTTTGTGATTGCATCCACCAGACGTCCAACTGTGTACAGATAAGCTACTCCAACTATATCTCAATTTTATTCTCATGTTTCATTTTCATCATTTATGCACTTTATTTAAGTATAGGAGTTCCTGCTCAATCTCCATGGGGTATTTAGGTTCACAAAGCAAAAACCAAAGGAAATGATGGACGGAGTGTTGAACATTGCAAGCACTCACCCCCAGTCAACTGATCTGGGTTTAATCCATCACCGTTCTTTAGCCCACTCTGCCACCCCAGTTCAGACATGGCCATATGCAAATCAGTCTGACCCTGTGCCTCATGGGAACAGTCCAGCCTGAACTGCCAAGCCATGTCTTCCCTGGACCGGAAACAAGCTTCCTAGGACCGGTTTCTGGCATTTCAGCCGTCTTCAGACAGGCTTGCTTGAATCCAGTGGCAAAGTGAGCAAGGGACTCACGTTTGAGCATACCCTGCCAACTTATGGCGAACAAAGCAAAAAACAAAGGAAATGATGGACGGAGTGTTGAACATTGCAAGCACTCACCCCCAGTCAACTGATCCGGGTTTAATCCATCACCGTTCTTTAGCCCACTCTGCCACCCCAGTTCAGACATGGCCATATGCAAATCAGTCTGACCCTGTGCCTCATGGGAACAGTCCAGCCCGAACTGCCAAGCCATGTCTTCCCTGGACCGGAAACAAGCTTCCTAGGACCAGTTTCTGGCATTTCAGCCGTCTTCAGCCAGGCTTGCTTGAATCCAGTGGCAAAGTGAGCAAGGGACTCACGTTTGAGCATACCCTGCCAACTTATGGCGAACAAAGCAAAAACCAAAGGAAATGATGGACAGAGTGTTGAACATTGCAAGCACTCCCCCCCAGTCAACTGATCTGGGTTTAATCCATCACCGTTCTTTAGCCCACTCTGCCACCCCAGTTCAGACATTGCCATATGCAAATCAGTCTGACCCTGTGCCTCATGGGAACAGTCCAGCCCGAACTGCCAAGCCATGTCTTCCCTGGACGGGAAACAAGCTTCCTAGAACCGGTTTCTGGCATTTCAGCCGTCTTCAGCCAGGCTTGCTTGAATCCAGTGGCAAAGTGAGCAAGGGACTCACGTCTGAGCATACCCTGCCAACTTATTGCAAGCACTCACCCCCAGTCAAAAGACTGGGGGTGAAGACGGCTGAAATGCCAAAAACAGGTCCTAGGAAGCTTGTTTCCGGTCCAGGGAAGACATGGCTTGGCAGTTCGGGCTGGACTGTTCCCATGAGGCACAGGGTCAGACTGATTTGCATATGGCTATGTCCCCACCGGGGTGGCAGAGTGGGCTAAAGAACGGTGATGGATTAAACCCAGATCAGTTGACTGGGGGTGAGTGCTTGCAATGTTCAACACTCCGTCCATCATTTCCTTTGGTTTTTGCTTTGTTTGCCATAAGTTGGCAGGGTATGCTCAGACGTGAGTCCCTTGCTCACTTTGCCACTGGATTCAAGCAAGCCTGGCTGAAGACGGCTGAAATGCCAGAAACCAGTCCTAGGAAGCTTGTTTTCCGGTCCAGGGAAGACATGGCTTGGCAGTTCGGGCTGGACTGTTCCGATGAGGCACAGGGTCAGACTGATTTGCATATGGCTATGTCTGAACTGGGGTGGCAGAGTGGGCTAAAGAACGGTGATGGATTAAACCCAGATCAGTTGACTGGGGGTGTGTGCTTGCAATGTTCAACACTCCGTCCATCATTTCCTTTGGTTTTTGCTTTGTTTGCCATAAGTTGGCAGGGTATGCTCAGACGTGAGTCCCTTGCTCACTTTGCCATTGGATTCAAGCAAGCCTGGCTGAAGACGGCTGAAATGCCAGAAACCGGTCCTAGGAAGCTTGTTTCCGGTCCAGGGACGAAATGGCTTGGCAGTTCGAACTGGACTGTTCCCATGAGGCAGAGGGTCAGACTGATTTGCATATGGCTATGTCTGAACTGGGGTGGCAGAGTGGGCTAAAGAACGGTGATGGATTAAACCCAGATCAGTTGACTGGGGTGAGTGCTTGCAATGTTCAACACTCCGTCCATCATTTCCTTTGGTTTTTGCTTTGTTTGCCATAAGTTAGCAGGGTATGCTCAGACGTGAGTCCCTTGCTCACTTTGCCACTGGATTCAAGCAAGCCTGGCTGAAGACGGCTGAAATGCCAGAAACCGGTCCTAGGAAGCTTGTTTCCGGTCCAGGGAAGACATGGCTTGGCAGTTCGGGCTGGACTGTTCCCATGAGGCACAGGGTCAGACTGATTTGCATATGGCTATGTCTGAACTGGGGTGGCAGAGAGGGCTAAAGAACGGTGATGGATTAAACCCAGATCAGTTGACTGGGGGTGAGTGCTTGCAATGTTCAACACTCCGTCCATCATTTCCTTTGCTTTTTGCTTTGTTTGCCATAAGTTGGCAGGGTATGCTCAGACGTGAGTCCCTTGCTCACTTTGCCACTGGATTCAAGCAAGCCTGGCTGAAGACGGCTGAAATGCCAGAAACCGGTCCTAGGAAGCTTGTTTCCGGTCCAGGGAAGACATGGCTTGGCAGTTCGGGCTGGACTGTTCCCATGAGGCACAGGGTCAGACTGATTTGCATATGGCTATGTCTGAACTGGGGTGGCAGAGTGGGCTAAAGAACAGTGATGGATTAAACCCAGATCAGTTGACTAGGGGTGAGTGCTTGCAATGTTCAACACTCCTTTCATCATTTCCTTTGGTTTTTTCTTTGTTTGCCATAAGTTGGCAGGGTATGCTCAGACGTGATTCCCCTGCTCACTTTGCTACTGGATTCAAGCAAGCCTGTCTGAAGATGGCTGAAATGCCAGAAACCAGTCCTAGGAAGCTTGTTTCCGGTCCAGGGAAGACATGGCTTGGCATTTCGGGCTGGACTGTTCCCATGAGGCACAGGGTCAGACTGATTTGCATATGGCTATGTCTGAACTGGGGTGGCAGAGTGGGCTAAAGAACGGTGATGGATTAAACCCAGATCAGTTGACTGGGGGTGAGTGCTTGCAATGTTCAACACTCCGTCCATCATTTCCTTTGGTTTTTTCTTTGTTTGCCATAAGTTGACAGGGTATGCTCAGACGTGATTCCCCTGCTCACTTTGCTACAGGATTCAAGCAAGCCTGTCTGAAGACGGCTGAAATGCCAGAAACCAGTCCTAGGAAGCTTGTTTCCGGTCCAGGGAAGACATGGCTTGGCAGTTAGGGCTGGACTGTTCCCATGAGGCAGAGGGTCAGACTGATTTGCATATGGCTATGTCTGAACTGGGGTGGCAGAGTGGGCTAAAGAACGGTGATGGATTAAACCCAGATCAATTGACTGGAGGTGAGCGCTTGCAATGTTCAACACTCCGTCCATCATTTCCTTTGGTTTTTGCTTTGTTTGCCATAAGTTGGCAGGGTATGCTCAGACGTGAGTCCCTTGCTCACTTTGCCACTGGATTCAAGCAAGCCTGGCTGAAGACGGCTGAAATGCCAGAAACCGGTCCTAGGAAGCTTGTTTCCGGTCCAGGGAAAACATGGCTTGGCAGTTCGGGCTGGACTGTTCCCATGAGGCACAGGGTCAGACTGATTTGCATATGGCTATGTCTGAACTGGGGTGGCAGAGTGGGCTAAAGAACGGTGATGGATTAAACCCAGATCAGTTGACTGAGGGTGAGTGCTTGCAATGTTCAACACTCCGTCCATCATTTCCCTTGGTTTTTGCTGTATTTAGGTTCACTTCACTTGTAAATATCACTTTATTAGATATGTCTAGTTACACAACACAGGTTCTCAGGCTTGGCCCTACTTCATGAACCCACCTAGCTGGGACAACCCAGGCACTTTGCCGCCTTGCAATGTTCGATAACCACAATGTCAGGTTAAGTCCCACTGAGCATAACCTAGCGTCATTTATACCCCTTCTAGCACCAAAGCTCTCTAAACCCTCCCAAATGTGATCAGTGCCCGAGATTCGTCTCAACGGACGTCTGGTTTACCAAACGGGGACCAACCTGGCACTATGCTGCCATGCATTGCTGTACCCCACACCAGAATTGTTCCCACTGTGGACGCTAGCACCTGGCACCTACTGCCTTTCAGATCACGGTTACAGACATGATGCTGCTTTTGTCATCTTGTACTCAGTGTACCTTACCTGCTACAACCCATAGGCACTGCACATGACCTATTTACAGGTCACAGATGGCCATTACTGTCAACACTAAGAGTTTGTACTCTTTTGTCTCGTTCCAATGTGGCCACCAGCATGGCCGCCACAGCTAAATATGCGATTGTACGTTATAAGATGGCCACCATTACTGTTTACCCTTGTCATACATGTGAAAAGTCCTTTGTCTATTACCAAGTATACGTGTATATGTAACTGACAGTATCTTTTCACTCGGTGTGTGATCAAGGCCGTTCTGCGGCCAAAATGCTTAACGCGAGGTTTATGATGGAATAACCCCACGTTGTGCAACTCCATCTGGTCGTCACCTTTGTGTGCGCTTTACTTCATTCGAACTTTGGTACTTTCACTGGCTTGCTCCGCCGGTCAGCGCGCCCCCTCCTTGGGTCTCTGGCTCCCAGAAGGAGCTCTTTATCTGCGATATTAAAGACTTTATTTGCCTGGTACAACACGCCTTGCCCTGCTTGACACCCTCCCATGGATTGAAATTGTCCAATTCCTCCACGTATGTTGGATCCTGGGAGTTGCAGTACCTACCGTGCTGTCGCTGGTGGATGATCATATGGATGGGGGAGGTGCCTGCTTCTAATCACGAGGGCACTGCAGGAACATTTAAAAGCGGAGGCGTGGTTGTGACTACGTGAGCAGCAGGCATCCGATGAAGGCTTTTCAGCCGAAATGCCTTATGCCCTAACTGCTGTCTATTAAAGCTTTTACCTGGATTCCTCGTGTGGCCGCTTCCTTCTGCGTTGTGGAGGGGTATTGGCGTATTGTCACATCTACCAGAGGCGTGTTAAGTGGCCCCGTTACACAAGTTGGCTGGCGGTAATTCTGGCTTCTGCGGTTGCAGTTTCTTTTGTGGATCTACACCAGCCCACCTGAAAGCATCAGTCTGGCAATGGCCGCTGCCTTGGCAGATCGTGACTTCACGACAGATGTTGTTTCACTGTATTCAACTCTTGGCATGCAGGACTTTTGTCTTGAAGGTTGTAACATATGCGGGGACCCAGGGAAGCTTAAAGACTTTATTTGCCTGGTACAACGCGCCTTGCCCTGCATGACACCGTCACATGGATTGAAATTTTCCAATTCCTCCATGTACCACCCGCCCGGGTATGTTGGATCCTGGGAATTGCAGTACCTACCGTGCTGTCGCTGGTGGATGATCACATGGATGGGGGAGGTGCCTGCTTCTAATCACGAGGGCACTGCAGGAACATTTAAAAGCGGAGGCATGGTTGTGACTACGGTGAGCAGCAGGCATCCGAAGAAGGCTTTTCAGCCGAAATGCATTATGCCCTAACTGCTGTCTATTGAAGCTTTTACCTGGATTCCTCGTGTGGCCGCTTCCTTCTGCGTTGTGGAGGGGTATTGGTATATATATATATATATATATATATATATATATATATATATATATATATATATATATATATATATATATATATATATATATATATATATATCCAGTATCTCATGCGGTAACCGCTGGCGTGCTGCCTGAACGCTGGTGGTGCATTGAAAAAGCGCTACCGCTAGCGCTTGAAATATATATATATATGAACCAACAAAACAATCCACCTCCCACGGCGACACCATGGAAGGAAGCACGGACACAAGTGGTTCAGGATTCGGCATCACTTTATTTCATTGCAGTCGCCCTCAATCCCAAGCATCAGGAGAGAAGCGTTTCAGCCTTCAAAAGGCCTTTGTCACTTTTGCGGCAGCATTTATTAAAATGACTTAACAGCGAATCCCTCCTGTGTTGGCCTTTTCTTTTGTGGGCAACCTTGTGAGATGTATTTGAAATGGCCAGCCTGTGCATGGAAAGTAGCCCTGCTGCAGGAAAGCAGACCCGGAGTCAACGCCAAGCGGTGTAACTCAAACTGGGACAGGTGCTGAATATAAATGACTGCAAGATGTCCGCAATGTGTAAGAAGGGACTGTACAGCAACGCACTGGGGTAATTTGCTTCTTTCATAATTAGCGGGCAGTGCAACTCACAGAAGGAAGACTTGGACACTACGAGTACCAGTAGGCCTTGGGGCCTCACCCACTGGGGCGGGTACTATGTTAAAAGTGTCTGAAATCGCTACTGCTCGCTTACACAAACTTTGCCTTTGAAGAAGTGCATTCGCATGAAACGCGTCAGGCATTTTGTGATATCCTGCTGAAGAATCCCTGTTTTCCACTTTTGCAGTAGCATTTATTTAAATGACTTAACAGCAAATCCCTCCTGTGTGGGCCTTTCCGTTTGTGGGCAACCTTGTGAGATATATATATATCACTATCTATTGACTTGCAGTTTGCTTCTTCCTACTACGGAATAAGGCAGTCGGCATTTTACTGAGACAAAAATATAGTGCCACTGTTAGAAATGGGGGTCTCTAGTTGGCTGAGGTAGGTACCTTTGTCCAAATGGGGGATACACTCCTAAGATAACCCCTGCTCACCGCCTTGGTAGCTTCGCACAAGTAGACAGGCTCTCAGAGGCAGTGTGTAAAGCATTTAAGAACACATACAGTAATACAGTGAAAACACTACAAATGGACACCACACCAGTTTAGAAAAAAATAAGTCATCTTTATCTAAACCAAAACAAGACCAAACAACAAAAATCCACAACACGGTAATAAAAATATGACTTTTAGATGGTAGAAATAGTTCAGTTCAAAGCAAATTGCAGATGCAACACTTTTCTCACAAAGTACCTTGGATGCGTGATGCAAACAAACAACTCAGGCCACAGGGAAGGTGATGCGTCGGTGTTAGACCTGGCATCATTGGCATGAGTCTCTCCTCCATTTTTTTTCTGTTTGCCTCCTCTGTTTACGATGTTTTTGCTGGATTATTGCTTTGGGCACTGTGCCACTGCTGATCAGTGCCACAGTGCAAGTGCTCCCTATGTTAAATTGTTACATTGATTGGTGTTACCATGATTGGCTTGGTTGACTTACTGTTCAGACCCTAGTCTAGTGCACTGCGTGTGCCAAGGGCGTGTAAGTTAACTGCTGCTGGTGGGCTTGCAGCACTGGTTGTGCCACCCACAGAAGCAGCGTGTAAAATGTGTCTCAGGCCTGCCACCGCAGCGCCTGCATGCAGTCCCTGACTGCCATGTCGACTTGGTAAGGAAACCTACTTACCAGTCTCTAAACCTTCCCTTTGCCACATTTCAGACACCTCTATGGTAGGCCCTAGGGCAGGGTGCATTGTTGGTAAAAGGTAGGTCATGCCCTGATGTGTGTGGCATGACCTAATAGTGAATTACAGCCATTTTCGTTTTTCACTATTGAAGGGCTACCTGCCTCCAATAGGCCAGACTGGGCAGACTGATTATTAACTCCATTATAATCTATCTGACTCAGGGAGCATGGTAGCAAGTCGAGTTTAGTATCCCTGAACTCAGAATTTAATAACACACCCTTTAGGATGGATGGTTTTTAAATTCTATGTTTGAAAATAGCACTTTTAGAAAGTGGCTATTTTCTTGTCCAACTATCTACCGGTCTCTGCTGGTTTGGTGTGTGTGTCAGGGGCTGGGTGGCTCCAGAGGTCTGAATGAGTCAGTGTGGGGTGAATGGGGCGTTTACACATAGAGTGAGGGAAGAGTAGCCTGCCCTGCCTGACACAATACTGGCTCCATCTCCTGCTGGGCGACTGATAGCCCTGCTCCTGCCAGTGACAATACTGGCTCCGCCTCCTGCTGGGCGGCTGAGGACTCTGCCCTGCTCAGTGAATAGGCCAGGTGCCTCTGCCTGGCAACACCCACAACAAACCTGAGATGGTGGGAATCTCCCTGCTTGGACAAAGGGAACAAAGGGAAAAAGGGGTATAAGAGAAGGACCCCTGAACCAAGAACTCAGATCACTTCTGACAAGGAAACCTGTACCAAGGACAAGAAGCCTGCTGATCTAAGGACTTGCCTCCCCTTTCTGCCAGAGTGCTGTTTTGCTGTGGAGGAACCTGAAAGCTGCTTCTTTATTTTTGCCAAGGAACAAGGAGAGAGGAACTTGGTGTGTACTCTCTGAACACTTGCTAGGAAATCTCCAAGGACTGGAAGAGTGCCAGTCTCCTGTTGAAGTCACAGGGCCAAAGGACTTCACCATCTACTGAATTGCTGAATTGCTGGAAAGTGTTGTTTCCAGTACACAAGGGAAAACCTGCAGTCTCGACGCCAGCAGCAACGCCAGTGAGCAGTGGGTATCGGCCCCGGCTCCAAGTGACCCCGTCTCGACGCCGGTATCAACGCCAGTGAGGAGTGAGTATCGGCTCCACCTCCAAGCGACCCCGTCCCGACGCCGCTGCTGATCGCATCGACTCGACGCCCTTCTCGACGCCGTGAGCGCTGCTCCGGCCCGACATCCCTCGACACCGCTGCGGATTGACCCAACTCCGAGGCACGATCGACGCCGACCTCGATGCCGACATCTCGACGCCGTGGATCCTCGTTTTCTTCGTTTCTCAAGGTACTGTACTTGTGGGGTCTGTTGCGACTCCAGGCTCGACGTAGCGCTCCTCGCGGTCAACGCCAAACCTTGGGAATCTTGTAGACTCGACGTCGTGTGACTCCTGTGGGGGTTACATGGTTGCCAAAGAACTGTGCTCAGAAGAATACTTTGCTAAAGAACTATTTGCCAAGAAGAAACCTTATTTGAACTATTATTTTTCCTTCCAAAGAGTATTTATTAAGACTGTGGTATATTTTTGTCGTTGTTTGGTCTTGTGCTAAGCCTTATATAAAAATACTATTTTTTATAATAACTTCTGTGTCGTGTCCATCTGTAGTGTATTCACTTTATTACTGTATGTGGTCATAAATGCTTAACACACTGCCTCTGAGATAAGCCTGTCTGCTCTGCCAAGCTACCAAGGGGGTAGCAGGGGTTATCTGAGTGTGTAATCCCCTTTCCCTGACTAGAGTTGGTAGGTCCCTATTTGTCAGAAGTGTATACCTCTGCCAACTAGAGACCGCCGGTTCTAACATTGGTGGCAGCGGTGGGATTTGAACTTTGCATTTATGACTCATGTGCAGTGATTAGTGTACGCTACATAGTGAAAGCAGACCATAACGCAGCCACAGTCTGTTTGGTAGGATATTCTATTTTTGTTCTCCGCTTTCCTGGAGCTTATTTTTTTAAACACTGCCAGTTTTGACCATGGAGAATGCCCGAGCTGCGACACCTGTGGAGAATGTTGTGGGGGAATTTGATAAGGAGAAGATAGATTCCTACACGCTAAAAGATCTAAAAGGATTTTGCAAGCAGTTTAAAGTTCCGACCACAGGTGTCTCAAAGAAAGAGGGCTTCCTCAAAGCGCTGAAGGCCTGGTTAGAGGCCAGAAATCCCTCTGATCCGGTGGTGGTACCGGAAGAGGAAGAAGAAGAGGAAGAGGAAGAGCCCACAGGTGGGCCAGTGTCATCTCCAGGCAGTAGTGCGTCATCTAGGAGCCTTTCCCCCGAAGAATTAGAAGACAGGGAGAAGGAGAGGGGGTACAAGTTAGAAATGGCAAAACTTAAATTAGGAGGGCAGTTGGAATTAGAGAATGCGAGAAGCAAGAGAGAAGCTGAAATGGAGAGCAAAAGATTAGATTTTGAGAGAGAGAAATTAGCGTTTGAACGTGAGAAGATGGTGAGGGAGATGGAGCTTAAAACTAAGAGTTTAGAGTTGAATCCCTCTGGTGGCAGCACTCCATCTGTGCCTGCAGAAAGTAGGTTTTATTTTCCTAAAGATGTGATCAAAGATTACAGTAAGAATGAAGATATTAGCCAATGGTTTAAAGCATATGAGTTAGCGTTATTGGCCCACCGGGTCCCTGAGAAGGATTGGGGAACGGGGTTGTGGAGCCGCTTTACAAACGAGGGGAGAGATACCTTGTTGCGCATGCCTGAAGAGGAAAGGGCGTCTTATACTCATATGAAAAATGCTTTAATGCTGAGATATGGCTTAACTCCAGAAAAATACAGACAAACCTTTAGAGAATGTAAGAAGTTGCCTGGTACTACGTGGGTTGAATATGTGTCTTTTTTCTGCAGAACCATGGATGGTTGGATAAAGGGTAGCAAGGTTGATAGTTATGATGCTCTTTATGATTTGTTTGCTTGGGAGCACTTGTCTAATAACTGTTTTCCAGAGCTACGCCAGCACCTTGTTGATAGCAAGCTATCTAACCCTAGAAAACTTGCTGAGGAGGCGGACCGCTGGGTCAGTACCAGGGTCCACAAGGGTCCAGTGGGAGACTCAGCCAAAGGTGGGCAGGGTCCCCAGCAGAAGAGTGGGGGGGACAGGGGTAAACAGAGGGAGTTTCAGAAAGGGCCCCAAAGTAGTCCCCAAGGGAACCAAGGGAAGGGTTCCCAGCCTCCCCCTGTAAAGAAGCCAGAGGCCCCGACAGGTAAACCTGTTCACAGGGGCCCCATGACCTGCTATGCCTGTAAGCAGGTGGGACACCGTTATTATGATCCCCAGTGTCCCATGAAGGATTCGAATGCACCGCCGCGTGCACCCCCTCGTCAGGTAGCGAGTGTAGCCCTGGGAGGGGATGAGATGGGTGCCCCCGGTGGGTGGGGTCCCGCAGAAATGTCCCTGGTCTCTTTAGGAGACGTGGAAATGGTCCCTCCAACCCCTCTGCCTAGTAACACTAAGAAATATAGGCAGTGGGTGACCATTAATGGCCATAGGGTGGAAGCTCTCAGAGACACCGGAGCGAGTGTGACAGCTGTCAAGTGTCACTTGGTGTCCAGAGAGCAGGTGGTCCCGCATGCATTCTACCCCGTTGTAGCTGCTGACAACTCACAGAGTCAGTGTGAGGTAGCTCAAGTTCCTTTTGAGTGGGGGGGGTCTCAGGTACTCTTCAGGTTGCTGTGAGGCCCGCCATGCCTGTTGATTGTCTCTTGGGCAATGATTTGGAGGACTCCCCTTGGGCTAAGGTGGAGAGAAAATCGCATCTGGAAATGTTGGGTCTGCCTGAGTGGGTGTGTGCGACCACCCGGTCCATGTCAGTCAGTAAGGGTGTTGATGGGGCCCTGGAGCCTGAAAGTATGGCCCAGGTCCCAACCGTGAAGAGAAGGGGCAGGGGGCGCGGGAAACCGTCCCCCATCGTTCCCGCGGTCCAGGAGGGAGCAGACCCTGAGGGGGATGCACTGGAACCGACAGGAGAACAAGTGGCCGAACTGGGAGACCTGCCCGAGCTGACCCATTGGCAGCAGGATGGTGGTCCCTCCAGGGAGGAATTTTGTGCTGAACAGAAAGTGTGCCCTTCTCTTGTGGGTATGAGGCAGCAGGCCTCAGCCCAAACGACAGGTGATCAGTCAGGATCACATTGGGTCTACTGGGAGAACGACCTCCTGTATAGCGAGCCTAAGGCTGCTGAACCTGGGTCAGCCCGTGTGCTGGTGGTACCCCAGCGCTTCAGAGCCTTCCTACTGGGGTTGGCTCATGACGTTCCGTTAGCTGGACATCTGGGGCAGGACAAGACCTATGACAGGCTTGTCACCCATTTTTATTGGCCCCAGATGAGAAGGGATTCAGATATCCATTGTAGGACCTGTCAAACTTGCCAGGCAAGTGGGAAAAGTGGGCGGAAGCAGAAGGCTCCCCTCCAACCTTTTCCCGTCGTCAGTACCCCCTTTGAGCGAGTGGGAATTGACATTGTGGGGCCACTGGACCCCAAGACAGCCATGGGCAACAGGTTTATCCTGGTCTTGGTGGACCATGCCACCCGGTACCCGGAAGCCATCCCTCTCCGCACAGTGACGGCCCCCGTGGTGGGACGGGCACTGATGGGTGTTTTCTCCCGCATGGGGTTCCCCAGAGAGGTGGTGTCAGACCGGGGCACCAACTTCATTTCGAATTATATGAAGTCTCTGTGGAAGGAGTGTGGGGTAACCTACAAGTTTACCACTCCTTACCACCCTCAAGGGAATGGGCTGGTTGAGAGATTCAACCGGACCCTAAAAGGCATGATCATGGGTCTTGAAGAACCAATGAGGCGTAAATGGGACGTCCTCTTGCCATGCCTGCTGTTTGCTTACCGTGAGGTGCCACAAAAGTCTCTAGGGTTCAGCCCCTTTGAGCTTTTGTATGGTCACCCGGTAAGAGGACCTTTGAGTTTGGTCAAAGAAGGCTGGGAGCAATCTCCCAGGAAACCTCCCCAGGATGTATATAGTTACATGCTGGCCTTTAGGAACCAGACTCGGCGCTTCAGAGATCTTGCTCAGGCAAATCTGGAGGCCAGCCAGGAAGAGATGAAGCGGTGGTACGATCAGAATGCCACTCTGGTTGAGCTTCAACCTGGTCAGAAAGTTTGGGTCATGGCCCCTGTGGAACCTTGTGCGCTCAAGGACAGGTGGACCGGACCATTTGAGGTTGTGGAGAAAAAGAGCGATGTCACCTACTTGGTGGACTTGAAGTCTCCCAGGAACCCCTTAAGGGTCCTGCATGTCAACCGGTTAAAGCCCCACTTAGAAAGGTCCGAAGTGGGCATGCTCCTTGCCACAGATGCTGGGATGGAGGAGGAGAGTGAGCCTCTTCCTGACCTCCTGTGTGCAAAAGAAAAAGATGGGTCAGTGGATGGTGTTGTCCTCTCTGACACACTGACCCCTGAGCAGCAGCAAGATTGTCGCCATCTGTTGGTACAATTCCCTGATCTGTTCTCCTTAATCCCTGGTGTCACTCAGTGGTGTGTCCATGATGTGGACACTGGGGACAGCACTCCTGTGAGGCTCAAGGCCTACAGGGTGACTGAAAAGGTCAGAGCATATATCAAGGAGGAGGTCTCCAAGATGTTTGCCTTAGGGGTGGTTGAGTCCTCTAGCAGTCCTTGGGCCAGCCCAGTGGTCTTGGTCCCAAAGGCTGCAGCGCCTGGTGCTTCACCAGAACTTCGGTTCTGTGTGGATTACCGAGGACTCAATTCGGTCACCAAGACTGACGCGCACCCCATCCCCAGAGCTGATGAGCTCATCGATCGGTTGGCGGCTGCCCGGTACCTTAGTACGTTTGATCTAACGTCTGGGTACTGGCAGATCGCCTTGACTGATGGGGCAAAAGAGAGGTCTGCATTCTCCACACCAGATGGGCACTACCAGTTCCGTGTGATGCCCTTTGGGATGAAGAATGCCCCTGCCACATTCCAGAGGTTGGTTAACCAGGTATTGGCCGGGCTGGAAGATTTCAGCGCCGCCTACCTGGACGATATAGCAGTGTTCAACGCCAGCTGGGAGGAACACTTGCGCCACCTCCAGGAAGTGTTGTTGGCCCTGCGCAGAGCAGGCCTCACAATCAAGGCTAGTAAGTGCCAGATTGGGCAGGGTTCAGTGGTGTACTTGGGGCACCAAGTAGGGAGCGGCAAGGTGGCCCCCCTGCAACCCAAGATAGATACCATCCTGGCTTGGGAACCGCCCAAAACCCAGACTCAGGTGAGAGCCTTCTTGGGTCTCACGGGTTACTACAGGAGGTTTGTCAAGGGGTATGGCAACATTGTGCACCCCTTGACCTCGCTGACTTCCAGGAAGCAGCCGAGACTTGTGATCTGGACTGACGCCTGTCAGAACGCCTTTGACACCCTGAAAACTGCAATGTGTACAGCACCGGTCCTCCAGGCACCCGACTTTTCAAAAGAATTCATTGTCCAGACAGACGCTTCAGAGCAGGGTGTGGGGGCTGTTCTAGCACAGATGAATGAGGAGGGCCGAGACTTACCTGTAGCCTTCATCAGCCGGAGGTTACTTCCCAGGGAACAAAGGTGGAGTGCGATAGAGCGTGAGGCATTTGCTGTGGTCTGGGCGCTGAAGAAGCTAAGACCCTACCTGTTTGGGACTCACTTCCGGGTTCAGACAGACCACAGGCCCCTCAGATGGTTAATGCAGATGAGGGGTGAGAACCCAAAACTGTTGAGGTGGTCCATTTCCCTACAGGGGATGGACTTTACGGTGGAACACCGCCCTGGTACAGATCACGCCAATGCTGATGGTCTGTCCAGATTTTTCCGCCTTAGTGATGAGGACTTCCTGGGTGAAGGGTAGTTCTCCCCACATTTCAGCTGGAGGGGACACGTGTTAGACCTGGCATCATTGGCATGAGTCTCTCCTCCATTTTTTTCTGTTTGCCTCCTCTGTTTACGATGTTTTTGCTGGATTATTGCTTTGGGCACTGTGCCACTGCTGATCAGTGCCACAGTGCAAGTGCTCCCTATGTTAAATTGTTACATTGATTGGTGTTACCATGATTGGCTTGGTTGACTTACTGTTCAGACCCTAGTCTAGTGCACTGCGTGTGCCAAGGGCGTGTAAGTTAACTGCTGCTGGTGGGCTTGCAGCACTGGTTGTGCCACCCACAGAAGCAGCGTGTAAAATGTGTCTCAGGCCTGCCACCGCAGCGCCTGCGTGCAGTCCCTGACTGCCATGTCGACTTGGTAAGGAAACCTACTTACCAGTCTCTAAACCTTCACTTTGCCACATTTCAGACACCTCTATGGTAGGCCCTAGGGCAGGGTGCATTGTTGGTAAAAGGTAGGTCATGCCCTGATGTGTGTGGCATGACCTAATAGTGAATTACAGCCATTTTCGTTTTTCACTATTGAAGGGCTACCTGCCTCCAATAGGCCAGACTGGGCAGACTGATTATTAACTCCATTATAATCTATCTGACTCAGGGAGCATGGTAGCAAGTCGAGTTTAGTATCCCTGAACTCAGAATTTAATAACACACCCTTTAGGATGGATGGTTTTTAAATTCTATGTTTGAAAATAGCACTTTTAGAAAGTGGCTATTTTCTTGTCCAACTATCTACCGGTCTCTGCTGGTTTGGTGTGTGTGTCAGGGGCTGGGTGGCTCCAGAGGTCTGAATGAGTCAGTGTGGGGTGAATGGGGCGTTTACACATAGAGTGAGGGAAGAGTAGCCTGCCCTGCCTGACACAATACTGGCTCCAGCTCCTGCTGGGCGACTGATAGCCCTGCTCCTGCCAGTGACAATACTGGCTCCGCCTCCTGCTGGGCGGCTGAGGACTCTGCCCTGCTCAGTGAATAGGCCAGGTGCCTCTGCCTGGCAACACCCACAACAAACCTGAGATGGTGGGAATCTCCCTGCTTGGACAAAGGGAACAAAGGGAAAAAGGGGTATAAGAGAAGGACCCCTGAACCAAGATCTCAGATCACTTCTGACAAGGAAACCTGTACCAAGGACAAGAAGCCTGCTGATCTAAGGACTTGCCTCCCCTTTCTGCCAGAGTGCTGTTTTGCTGTGGAGGAACCTGAAAGCTGCTTCTTTATTTTTGCCAAGGAACAAGGAGAGAGGAACTTGGTGTGTACTCTCTGAACACTTGCTAGGAAATCTCCAAGGACTGGAAGAGTGCCAGTCTCCTGTTGAAGTCACAGGGCCAAAGGACTTCACCATCTACTGAATTGCTGAATTGCTGGAAAGTGTTGTTTCCAGTACACAAGGGAAAACCTGCAGTCTCGACGCCAGCAGCAACGCCAGTGAGCAGTGGGTATCGGCCCCGGCTCCAAGTGACCCCGTCTCGACGCCGGTATCAACGCCAGTGAGGAGTGAGTATCGACTCCACCTCCAAGCGACCCCTTCTCGACGCCGCTGCTGATCGCATCGACTCGACGCCCTTCTCGACGCCGTGAGCGCTGCTCCGGCCCGACATCCCTCGACACCGCTGCGGATTGACCCGACTCCGAGGCACGGTCGACGCCGACCTCGACGCCGACATCTCGACGCCGTGGATCCTCGTTTTCTTCGTTTCTCAAGGTACTGTACTTGTGGGGTCTGTTGCGACTCCAGGCTCGACGTAGCGCTCCTCGCGGTCAACGCCGAACCTTGGGAATCTTGTAGACTCGACGTCGTGTGACTCCTGTGGGGGGTTACATGGTTGCCAAAGAACTGTGCTCAGAAGAATACTTTGCTAAAGAACTATTTGCCAAGAAGAAACCTTATTTGAACTATTATTTTTCCTTCCAAAGAGTATTTATTAAGACTGTGGTATATTTTTGTCGTTGTTTGGTCTTGTGCTAAGCCTTATATAAAAATACTATTTTTTATAATAACTTCTGTGTCGTGTCCATCTGTAGTGTATTCACTTTATTACTGTATGTGGTCATAAATGCTTAACACACTGCCTCTGAGATAAGCCTGTCTGCTCTGCCAAGCTACCAAGGGGGTAGCAGGGGTTATCTGAGTGTGTAATCCCCTTTCCCTGACTAGAGTTGGTAGGTCCCTATTTGTCAGAAGTGTATACCTCTGCCAACTAGAGACCGCCGGTTCTAACAGTCGGTTTCTTGCTCCAGGGGAGGTGATGTGTCAGTTCCTTACTGCTGGGCAGGGGAGGTGATGCGTTGGTTCCTTACCGGAGAGGATGTGATGCATCGGTTTCTTACTGTGTTTGGAGGTGATGCAGCGGTTTCTTACTGCGTCCCCCAACGATGTGACAAACTTGGCGCCTCGATATGGTGCAGCGATCCGGTACGATGCGTGAATTCTTCCAGCCGCACAGCAGGCCTTGCATCGAAATGGGTGCAGTGAGCTCAGACTTCCGAGATCGATGCACTCGATGCGGCGTGCGGCGATTTCTGGAGCCGCGGCAGGCGCTGCAACGAATTCTTGGGCAATGCATCAAAAACAGGTGCGGATGCGTCTCGCTTTTCAAAGTTGCGTTACTTTTCTAGCTCCCAGGTCTAAAACAACAGCAGGCACCCCTTTGCAGGTCAGAACTCCCAGCAAGGAAGTTCAAGGGAGCTCGGGTGAAGTATTTGCGTCTCTCAGACTTCAGAACAGGAGGCAAGCTCAATTCAAGCCCTTGGAGATCTTATTTCAAGCAGGGGACACAGCAAACAGCAATGCCCTTTTCTTTTTTCCTTGGCAGCAAGTAGCCACTGCAGGCCAACCCTAGACAGCAAACAGCACAGGGACAGTATTCCTCCTAAGTTTCTCTGGCTCTTCTCCTTGGCAAAGGTTCCTCTTGATTGCCAGAAATAATCTAAAGTTCTGGGACCCAATATAAATACTACTAAATCCTTTGTTCTCTGATGGCAGATAAGCCCTGTGCTTGGTCAAAACCAGTTCTCTCCTCTCTGGTGCATCTTCCTGGCAGAAGGTGGAGACAGCATTGTCCTTGGCAGACCAGGCCCATTCAGGTGAAAGGAAATCTCCTCCCCCTACTCTAAATGCAGCCGAGCTCTATTCAGCACAGCCCTTACTCATCAGGCTCTCTGGATCCACTGCTTCCCCCAGCCTCTGTCATCCAAAAGCCAGACAGGCAATACACAAACCAGGCAGAAGCATACTGGATGGCTAAGCAAGAAAATACCTACTTTCTAAAAGTGCTATTTTTAAACACAGAATGTAAAAATCACCCTCACTAAAATATGTTATATTATGTTATGTTATGTTATGTTATTTAGGAACTTATGTAAGCGCACATTCACCAACAGGTCTCTTGGCGCTAAAAATAAGCATTTTAACATTCTGAGTTCAGGCATATCAAAATTTATTTTCCTACCTTGCTCCCAGGGGCAGTTGTGGTTATAGGATGTTATAAGCAAACTCCCCATTCTGTCCTATGGGAACAGATAGTCTTGCAATAGTGAAAAATTCAATTGGCAGTAATTCATTATCAGGACATGCCACACACATCAGGGCATGTCCTACTTTCTACATACATTGCATCCTGCCCACAGAGGTACCTTTGCCTACCTTAGGGGTGACTAATATGTAAGAAAAGGGAAGGTTAGGGCCTAGCAAGTGGGTACACTTGCCAAGTCGACATTGCAGTAATAGACTGCACCTAGGCTCTGCAATGGCAGGCCAGAGTTACATTTATAGGCTGCTTATGTGGGTGGCACAATCAGTGCTGCAACCCACTAGCAGCATTTGATTTACAGGCCCTGGGCACACACAGTGCACTGTATTAGGGACTGACTAGTAAATCAAATCAGCCAATCATGGAAACACCAATCCATAACAACAATTTAAAAAAGGGAGTACTTGCACTTTGGCACTGAACAGCAGTGGCAAAGTGCCCAAAGCATCTAGACCAGAAAAACGGATTCCAACACACAGCAAAAACACAGGAGGCAAAGGCAAAAAATGCAGGGGAGACACAAGCCAATGGTGCCAGGTCTACCACCCACCCAAAAAAGGTCTCCCAACAATAGGGTAGAAGGCACCTGACTTAACCAGTGATTGCTAGTATATATACTAGGTTCTCTTTATAAGTGATCCATAGTAATCAAGAAATGTATTGAAAATTGTAATATTGATTCATCAGCATACACCACCATTAGCATATTTGCTTATTCTATTGAAATAAAGCAATATTTAATAGAGTTGCAAAAGTGGATAAGTACATGTTTATGTTGAAGCCACACCTCCTCAACTTTGTGACGGACATTTTAAGCAGCTGCATTTTATTCAAGAGGGGCATTTAGTAACAATGTGAGTTATAGCAGCTTTGTGACAGACTTGTTAAACATTTGCTTCTGACATGAGAGGGACATCTAGCAAAGTTCTAAAGGTCTGCAGTCTAGCTAAACACTTCATACTGTTTCTTCTTACTCATAAAGGACATCTAGGCCCATATTTACTAAGGACTTGCATTGTATTGTCCTTGCATGAGGCAAGTCATTGCAAGGCAATGTGAGTCCTTATCTGGGATTTACTAAGCCACGCAAACCCACTTCGTGTGGATTTGCGTGGTTTAGCAAATACTAAGTAAAGCAATGTAGTGTATAGCGCTCCCGTGCGTTACTTTGCTTCAAGGAGACATTCCATGAATGGTGCCTGGGCATTCCCATGCATCCACCCATGAATTTAGACGCAATCCCAGATTTAATAAGGTCAGTAAACCTTGGATTGTGCCAAAATGCTGCTCCTCCCAGACCCAGGCATAGTGAGGAGAAGTCTTTATGTTTCCTTGTTACTCCTTTTTCTATGTGTGATGCCTTCTGCAACACAGATAGAACAATATAAATGCCTTTAAGGACTGTTTCTGTGGTGTAGGAAGGTACACCTGAGTGCACAAAAACAATCCTGCTTGTAACACAGGCACTCTTGCAGCAAGGCACAAGGGTGACTGGGTTGGTGCTAGGCAGCCTCAAGTGCGCCAGTGAGGAAGCAGAAGAGTACCAAATCTTAGTAGATATGTTGTATTTCTGATTCCTCCAAATCAATCAATCAGTCTTATACCGCATTACCACTCACCCTTGAGTGTTCCAAGGTGCTAGGTGAGGGGGGGGGGCTGGGAACCCAAATGCATCAACTTTGCTTGCTGCCCTCCATTGCTTGAAATGTTAGTAACACTCCCCCCCCCCCCCTCAGTGATTATTTGAGGTGCTTTGTGAAAAGCCAGACTTGTTGGATTTGCCAATGCTTGTTTTCAATCCTGGCAACAGTTTGTGGGGTCTCTGATGCTGAGGGGCCTCTCTGATTGCAAATTGGTGTTCCTTAGGAAAAACATTTGGTGTGCTGTAAGTCGAGTGACTCTTCATTAGGCCCCTATAGTAGACCCCTTAACCGATCTGCAACAAGCCCTGGCTGGTGACAGCATATTCTAGTTCTTGTTGGGCAGTAGCCCAATCCAGTAGCAGCGCCAACATATATTCCATGTGAATTCAGTCAAAAAGCCTGGGAAGATTGGGGTCCCTTGTGAACCTTATGAAAATAACTAATTGAAATATTGCATCGATCATGAGAACCTCTGCTGCATAAGCACTACCCAGGTCTCTTTAATTATGTTTATTGTTAGAAATTGGGTTACTGGTTGGGGAGGGTGAAAGTCCACTCAAGCAGCAACCATAATTCATCTATAGTGTGAAGCACACACAAACCTCAAATTAACTAGTGCTTAACCATCTGGTAGCTTGGCACAAAACAGTAAGGCTTAACCGAGATGCAATGTGTAAAGTTTTAATGCGGCACCTCAAACAGTAATAAAGTGAAAAGATAACACACGAAAAATTCCACACCAACTTAGCAAAATTAGTAAATTATTTGACACCGAAAAAACAAAAATCCAGTTAGTAGAATCAGAGTTATGCAAGTTTAAATGTTTTGTAGAAAACAAGTGCAAAGAAGCAAAAAGAGCCAACTGTAGTTATCTGATTGCAGCAGATGGGGTCCAAGTTAAAAGTTCAGGGCTACCACGATGGAACACAGGCTGGATATAGGACTGAATTCAGTCCGTTGATTGTACATTGCATCGAGATGCGGAGGCCGGCATAGAGGAACTGTCAATGAGGAGCTGGAATTCGAGGTCTGGGGTCGAAATGCATTGCACAGCGTCTGAGTCAATGATTGTCGACGGCTTGCGTGTGAGGTCCTGCATCGTTGTTGAAGTAGGCGAGGCTTGCAAAGACTTGCGTTGCGATGCATTGGCACATGGGATGACATGCATCTCACTGGGCCGGTGTCGGTCTCGGGCAGCATAGAAAAATGCCTTCAGGACTTGCGATGAGATGCATCGAGAACAATCTGCGTCGTGCTAGGACGTAGTCAATAGCGGGCTGAGTCTCACTTCGTTGAACTGCAAAGACCTACGTCGTCATCGAAGAAGCCTGTTATGTCCACATAGAATTGAGCAGGGTGCCAGCCACCTGACCCTTGGAGAATTTGTTGAGTTCTGGGTCCACACAGGCAGGCTGTATTCTGCAGAGAAGTTCACAGCAGCAGAAGAGTCCTGCTGCAGCAACTGCAGACCACAGATCCAGAACTGATCTGAAGAGTTGAGTTTTAAGGATCTCACACTGAAATGGGAGGAGCTTCTGGAGTCCTTCTCCTACATATGTGTCTGGAATTTCTTTCCTCCGAGGCCCAAGGTTGTCTGGGGAGCACAAAAGACTATTGTGAAACCATTGTGAGTTTGCTGAGGCTGAGTCTTTATTATGTACAGGTGTGGTAGGTGATAGTTTCTACCCCTCACCCAGATAGAGGTGGCCCGCCCTGCCAACACTTATTCCCCCCTTATCTTACTGTCTGGGAGAAACACATGAAGGCAAACTGCCAGCTACACCTGGTCATGCGACCCAGGATACAGGCCCCAGGCACCAAATGGTTTTGGGACGTGAAAATGTCAACTTTGTAAAAGTGGCATTTTCAGCATTGTGACTTAAAATCCAACTTTACAATTAAGGAAGGTTTTAAAGAACAATTCTCTGGACACCAAGCTTGACATTCCTACCTGCTCCCAATTTAAAGTTATCACTTATTAAAAACGTAATAAGGTAACCCAATGGGAGAGGCAGGCCCTATGTGAAAGGTAGTCCTTTTCGTGATGAAAAACAAATGTAAGACGTTTTCACTACCAGGACGCGTAAAACTTAAAAGTACCTGCCCTACTTTTTAATTACATTGCACCCTGCCATATGAGCCGTTTAGTGCCCACGCAAGTGGTGACATATGTATTAAAAAGGAAGGTTTGGGTCTGACAAAAGGTTTATTTTGCCAGGTCGAAATGGCAGTTTAAAACTGCACACACTGGCTGCAATACCAGGCCCGAAAAATATTTAAAAGGCTACTTAAGTGGGTGGCACAATGGGTGCTGCAGGCGCATTAGTAGCATTTAATTTACAGAGGCCTCTCTGAAGAGGACACCTCAGTCCCAATTTGTTTGGCTGGATTTTTTGAACTTGGAGGAATCACTAGTCCTGACTGGCAGTGGGTCATTGTCCAACTGATTGAACTTGTTATGTTATTTTCTGTTATGCAGATTTGTAGAGCGCAATGCCAGGATACCCACTCAGGAAGCTATCTGGGTGCTGATCAGGTGTGAGTTTAGGCACACCTAGGGCCTTCTGGGGACTACTCCAAAAGCCAGATCTTCAGCTTCTTGCAGAGTTCAAGGAGTGAATCAGAGACTTTGCATGTGTATATGCAGGGCATTTCACACTTTAGGAGTGATGTTTGAGAAAGCTTGACTGCTGTTTCTGGTTTTCTGTATGTGTGGAATTGTTCAAGTAGGAGTCCGGACGAGTAGCGGTGTCTGGAAGGTTGATGAAAAGAAAATGCAATTGTTGAGGTATGCTAGGTCGGTGTTACGTAGTGCCTTGAAAGTGTGGGTGAAGAGTCTGAATTGTGCTCGTTTGTGAATGGGGAGTCAGTGAAGCTCCTTCAGGTGTGGTGTGATGAGAGTGCAGCATTGGAGGTTGACAGTGATTCTGGCCACCTAGTTCAGAATGGTCTGCTGCCTTCTGGTGCTTTTTTTGTTGATCCTGGCATAGAGGGTGTTCCCATAGTCCAGCTAGCTTGTGTGACTAGGGAGTGCATGATGGTTTTCTGGGTGCTGATTGGGAGCCATTTAGAGTTCTTTGTCAGCATCTTTAGGGTAAGGAAGCATGAAGCAGTAATGTCATTGACTTGGGAGGTCATATCAAGTTTGCTGTTGATGATGGTATGGTGGTTCTTAGCGTGTGTGGTGGTTCTTAGTCCTAGCTCTGAAGGACCAGATTAAGTCCCACGGTGATGTGCTCTTCCCTAAGAACATGATTTTGGTCTTGTCGGTGCTCGGCTTTTAACAATTGGTCTTCATCCAGTGGGTGAATATAGCCATGCAGGCATTGACCTAGATCCGGGTACTTGGCGTCTTGTCCTTGATGGAGAGAAAGAATTATGTGTCATCTATGTAAGAGAGGACGTTGATATTGTGAGATCGCATGATGTTACCTAGATGGATCATGTATGCTTTAAAGAGGGTCTATCTCACGGACTATCGTTGCAGAACTCTACAGATGAGATCGAGGGTATCCAAGGTGTATGGTACCAGGCTGGCTGACTGAGCCTTTTTTTTAATCGGTAAGGAGCAGGTACATTAGAGTGCATGTCCTGGTTTCTGATGTCGTGTAGGCGTTAAATTAGGATGGGGTGGGAAACTGTGTCAAATGCTGTGGAGTGGTCCAGGAGGTTGAGGGCGCCTGTGTCTCTTCTGTCCAGAGTCATGCAGATGTAATCCGTGGCAGCAATGAGGACAGTTTCCCTGCTATGGTTGGGTCTGAACCACACTAAGTGGTCTCAAGGAGTTGGTGGTCATTAAGGTATTCAGTGAGGTGTCTGTTGATGATTTTCTTTAAGATGTTTACAGGGACTGATAACAGTGAGATTGGTCTGTAGTTGGCGAGTGTTGAGGAGTCCACAGAGGGTTGCTTAGCAATGGGAGGACAGTTGTGTGTTTCCAAGCACCTGGAAAGGTCAGGTTTCTGATGGGGGCACTCAGTGGTTGGATTTCATGGTGGCCACAGTTTCTTCTGGGGTGATGGTGGTCCGTGTGGTTAGCATTGGTTCTTTGGATGAGATCGGGAGGCGTTGGTATGGTCTTTCGAGTCCGGTTGCAGGCTGAAGTTGCTGTAAATGGTGATGATTTTATTCCTGAGAATTGAGAGAGATTGTTGCAGGGGTTCTAAGAGGGAGTGACCCAGTAGGGAGGCAGCTGATGGTGAGGTAAAATCTTTCACAATGGTGAAGATTTATTTGAATCTGTTGTTGCTGGAATCGATGCGGTTCACCAGTGCTGCACTTTTGGTGGTCCGGATCATATGGTGACAGCGTCTCAGGGTGGATTTGATTTTCTCCTATGTGCATTGTCCTGGCTCATTCTCCTTTTGTGCTCCAGTTGTTTGCAGTGATGTTTCATGAGTCTAAGTTCCACAGTGCACCAATTGGCCTGGGATCTGTGTCTTGTTGTATTGTTGTGGTTGAGGGGGACCAGTGAGTTGGCACAGGAGGTGATCCAATTATTGAAATTCTTGATGGCTTTGGGGAGGCATTTGCTATGTTTTGGTCGGTGGGTGTTGACAGTGGTGTTCCAGTCCTTGTCAGTGATGCAGTTCCAGTTTCGGTGGACTGGTCTGGCAATGGTGCGTGTGTGTTGGACCTGGATGGGTATACTGAACTTGACCAGTTCATAGTCTGTCCAGGAAACTGGTGTGGGCTTGTCGACTCAGATGTTCCCAAAGTTGGTGAAATAGTCTTCAAGAGGTGTTAAGCAACCTGTGTAGGCCCCTTTACTTGCTGGGCAAGGCCCAGGCTACCAAGGTCTTCAATAAGTGCTCTTGAGTTAGGGTCGGTATGGTTTTCCAGGTGGAAGTTCAAGTCTCAGAGTAGGATGTAATTGCTAGCTTTGATGGTGAGTGGTGTGACGAAGTCTGTGATGGTGTCAGTGAAGTTAGTACGTGGTCCTGGTGGTCTGTAGATGGGATTGTTCCTTGGGGTGAAGTTTACTGTGACATGGAGCTTGAATGACAGGTGTTGTATGTTGAAGGATGTTCATGGATGTGGTGCAGCTGATGGTGTTCTTGTAGATGATAGTGATTCCGCTTCTGTGCTTATGAAGTCTGTCTTGCCTGGCAATCTTGTAGCCAGGGGGGATGGCTGTGAGGATGTCATGTGACGATGCAGGATTCAGCCAGATTTCCATGAGAAAAATTAGATCAGGGCTTTGTCATGCACAGGTCCCAGATCTCTGTGGAGTGTTTGGTGAATGAGTGGGTGTTGAGGTGCATGCATGCAAGTGTGGATCATTGTGTTGGTGGTTGCAGGACTGTGTGAGTGTCAGAGAGTGGGGTGTTGGGTACTGTCAGTGCAGTAACTGTTAGGTGTGGGTAAGTGCATGAAAACTCACAGGAAGCATAGGAGAATGCTCTTTCAGCATTGTGTGGTACACCGAGGCAAGAGTGTGTGAAGCAGCAGCCTGGGTTGAGGGCACGGACAATCTCAGCATGGTAGCTGTGAAGGGTAAGGGTTCCTGTAGCTGGGCGGTGTTCAGGCATGGACGGGCTCAGAGGGGCTCGCCTTTGGTGTGCCAAAGGCGCACCCACTGCGTGAGTCTGCCGTAGTGGCAGTCATTAAGTAGGTCCTGAGAGAGGAGAGGAGTGATGCCACTTAATGTGCAGATGGATGTTGGGAAATCTAGTGATGTCACTTCCTGTGCTAATGAATTATCGAAAACTGAGATTTTCCTAGCCTTGGTGTCAGAAAGGCTAGATTTTATTAACGACACGGAGGTAAGCATTATGCTGTCTTTTCCTGCTATTTATTAACAGTAGCCAAGCAAAACAAAAAACCTAATTACCCAGAAAACCTGGAAAAAGAACTACAAACAGAGACATCACAATAAAACCACCAATAGCACATCGAGTAACCCAGTAATTATCTTGACTGTGAGCAATTCCTCTTTTGGTGTAGCGGGTTAATCAATATGAGGCATGGAAAGAAACAACAACACTGAACCAAAGTAATCAGTAAAGGCAGTCTAACAGTAGGTGAGGAATCATCATCCATGTGGAAAGAGAACATCCATGAAGTAGTCCAGTGGTTTCCACTGCAGAAGAGAATACAACAAGGATAGGTAGAGGTGGAAGCACTGGAGGATGGTGCTGGAGCTGCAGAAAAAACAGAACAGGGAAGATTAATAAAACAGTGGGAGGATAATAATCGCCTCCGTGTCTTTAATAAAATCTAGCCTTTCTGACACCAAGGCTAGGAAAATCTAAGACCAGAGGCTCATATCATGCTTGTTCAATGCATTGCAATAACAGAATCAGATACTTGGGCAATTGGTTTACAATAAAACATTCTAAAAGTATTAACTTCCGACCAATCTGCAGATCTGAGAATGTCGTGCAAACTAGCACTGCCCAAAAAGCCCTTGAGGCCGTAGTCCATCTGGCTGAATGGGCATCAAAGGAATCAGTATTAATACCAGCCAAGAACCTGACTCATTTTATCCAACGGGCTAGAGTGGGAGAAGAGATACGTTTATGGGTTTCTGAAAAGAAATAATTGAGAAGAGGAAGATCTCAGATCTGCGGTTCATGAAGCATCAGTTTTTAAACAATTTCCCACACATAACTTAGGTTGTGTAGGGAAAAAAGGATACTGAATTGTCGTTACATTGGTTTTGGTACGCCTATGAACCTGAAATGAAACACCAAGGGGAGAATAGTGAAAAGAAAACACATCCAGAGCTTTAACATTTGAAACACGCTTTAAAGAATTAAACATAAAAGCATTTTCAATTTTGCTGATAAATGTTTGAGAGAAAGATTCACATTATCTTCCCATGAAATAAATATTTTCAACACCAAATTAACATCTCACGTATTTTATTTAGGAACAGAATTAATAACAAATCTTACTCTCTTCAAAAGACGGGGTGTTCACCAACTAGTCTTTCCTGGGAGGTAAACTGCTTTAACCGAAAGATTCCATTGAAGACAGTACTCCCAAAGATATTTGCCGGGGTCTGCCAGGGGTTTGAAACTTGTACCCCCAAGATGATTGATGTATCTGACCACTGACAGATTGTCCATTCTCAAAAGTGTGGTGCATTTAGCACTGTCCTTTGTAAAGGACTAGATGGCAAAGGAACCTGCAAGGATCTCCAAACTGTTGATATGCAAGAATGACCTCTGATGAGACCATGTACCTCTAGTTGCGAACGGACCACATCTTGCACCCCAGCCTGTCCAACTTCCATCAGACTATAAGACAATATCTAGGGCGGCAGAGAAAATTGTACTCCCGTTCCAGGTGTCTAAGTGAGTCAGGCACCAAAGGAGCTCCTCTCTGGATTCTGTATCTAGTGAAACAGCGTCTGAATAGGGAACGCCTCTGCGGAGATGTCGGATTTTTAATCTTTGAAGAGCATAATAGTGAAGCAGACCCGGAAATATTGCCTGAATTGATGAGGCAGGAAGACCCACAAAATGTGATAGAGCTCTGAGAGAAAAATAAGGAAGAGTTAAGGAATGTCTAATCTTTTTTTAATGAGAGTCACCTTGTGTTTAGGAAGCTGGAGGATAGATCGAGAGGTATCTATCAGAAAACCTAGGAATTCCAAATGTTGAGAAGGAATTAGAGCGGATTTCTGGACATCGATAAGGAAACCTAGACAAAGAAGAAGGTCTTGACAAAGATGTAAGTGCAAAAGAAGAATACTTTTGTCCTGGGTCATAATCAAAAAATCATTGAGGTACACAATTAATCTGATTTCCTGTGCCCTGAGGAAAGCTACCACCGGTTTGAGTATCTTGGTGAAACACCAAGGAGCAGATGGTAGGCTGAAAGGAAGACATTTGAATAAGAAGAAAGAAGGACCCCATTGAAAGTGGAGATATTTCCTGTGAGAAAAATCAATCGGAATTGTAAGATAAGCATCTTGAAGATCTAGTCTGACATGCCAATTGTTCTGGAATAATATGTCTCTGAGGTGGAGGATAGTCTCCATCTTGAAGTGAAGACATACTACAAAGTTGATGAAAACTTTTGAGTTTATTACAAGGTGACATTTTTTGTACTTTTTCTGTACCAAGAAGATGGTACTGAGGAATCCTGTGGGCTCGAAGTCTACTGGTTTGATAGCTTGCTTTGAAAGGGGAGCTTGAATTTTGTTCTGGGCCAGAAGGAATTAATTGATCCTGAGAAAATTAAGAGGCCGGGGAAGTTGTAATTGTACTGAGGGCTGCCAAAGCTCTATGAGCTACCTTTGAACCATTTGAATTATCCAGGGAGCTTTGGTGAGAGAAAACAAAAAGTTCAGACAAAGAGCTAATCTGCCTCCTACAGGAGGAAGGCCCGAATTGGAAACTCTTACCTGAAAACTGTTCTCCTTTATTTCTATATCGCCTGGAACGGAAGCCTCTGGAATGACAAGGATAGAACTGGGGATTGTAGTCAGTGTAGACATCGACTTGGGAGCTTTGGTTGAAAGAGCCTTTGTTGAGGTACTGTCCTTGTGTTGGGAGGTGGCCAGCAAAGCAACTCCTGCCTTTGTCGGCCCTTGTAAAATCCAGAGAAGAGAACATTTTCTTCAGAGACAGCTGAGCTTTGTCCATCATGGCAAAAGTGGAGAGAGATTTTGAAAGGGCCAGATGCACAATCCGCCAATTAGCGAGCCCAAATTGCGTTGCATTTCTGACTGGCAATTTGCGACTCACTTATTGGAATGCACAACAGAGTCGGAGACACTGTTTGCGATTCCCAATGGGCCATGTTTTACATTTTGCAGGTTGTTTACATGAGAAATGTTGAAACTATGGTTGTAGTACAAGGATGTTTTGCCTGTTGTGATAAGTTATGATTGTATTGTGTTGTTGTTACGTTTATATACCCTCTGTGATCATCTGTGAGTACTATTTCAAAGAAAATTTGTATAAATAATGATAGCTGTTGGACCTGACATCCCTGGCGTGGCTTTCCCCCAGTTTTTTGCCTTCCATTTTCCTGTTTTGCTGACTTCGTGTTTTCTAACAAGTGCTAAAGTGCTTGTGCTCTTTCCTTTAAACATGGTACAATTGGCTTATACCCAATTGGCACATTTAATTGACTTGTAAGTCCCTAGTAAAGTGGTACTACATGTAGCCATGGCTTTCTAAATTAAATGCTACCATTAGGCCTGCAGCACTTATTATGTAACTCACTTAAGTAGCCTTTTAAACAGATCTCAGACCTGCCATTGCAGCCTGTGTGTGCAGTTTAACCTGCCATTTTGACCTGGAAAAATAAACCTTTTGCCAGATCCAAACCTTCCCTTTTAATACATATAGGTCACCTCTGGGGTACGCCCTAAACAGCCCATAGGGCAGGGTGCAGTGTATTTAAAAAGTAGAACATGTACTTTTAAGTGTTACATGTCCTGGTTGTGAAAAACTCTTAAATTCAGTTTTTACTACTGAAAGCCCTGCCTCTCCAATAGGATATAATGGGGTGAATGTATGACAATGTTCTGCATTCTGTCCATCAATCGTTCTTTTTGCATTTGTCACCCGAGTGGGACGGGCATGCCCAGCCGTGGGTCCCATGCTCTCCATGCCACTGGAGTCAAGCTACCCTGGCTGATGAGCGGTAATATCCCAAAACCGGTCCTAGGATTCTTGTTTCCAGTCCAAGGAGGACCTAGCCTTGCAGTGCGGGCTGGACTGTTCCCATAGGGAGCAAGGTCAAGACTGATTTGCATATGGCTGGGTTCAAACTGGAATGGCGTGCGGAGCAAAAAAACAATGGATTCAGGCCCAGATCTCTGTACTGGGGTGAATGTATGACAATCTTTTGCATTCTGTCCATCAATTGTTCTTTTTGCACTTTTAGAAAGTTGTCATTTTCTTGTCCCAGCCATTTGGTGCCTGCAGCCTGTATCCTGGGTCACATGACTAGGTGTAGCTGGTAGTTGGATCCTCAGACGGAGAAACAAAGGGGACTAGATGGTGGCAGGCTGGCCCATCTCTAACTTGATGGGGGGGCTGTCACCTCAACACAAAGGCTCTGCCTGAGCACACTCAGAAAGGGTTGGACACTAGTCTTTTGTGACCGCAGACTAGCTGGGGCCAGGGAAGGGAGGCAGGAAATTCCAAGTACCTCTGGGGGTGGAAATCTCCAGAACATTCTCCTACTTCAAAGTGGGCAGTAGGCATAAATAATTGACCCTCAGACCAACTCTTCAGTAGACCTCTGGACCTGTGGAACGCTCAGAAGGACTGCTGTGCCGCTCTGCAAGAAGGACTGCTACCCTGCTGCCCCGCTGCCTGAGTGAAAGGAATAGGCCTGCATCTTGAATTCGGAACCACCAGAATGAAATCCAAGGGCTAGTTGGCTGGCCTCCTGATTAGAGCCTCAGGGACAGAAAAGTCTCCAACCACCTTGAAACCCGAACCTGGACTCTGTCTTCTGTGAGTCCTACACCACAAATGGTGCCAACGCAGTCCTTGATCCTTGTGAGCAGAATCGACTCAGTGCTATGCATCTTCCCGCAGTTCTGCTTTGGAACCACCACAGCGCGGCGCATCCTGCTGGATGTTGCATCGCAGCCCACAGTCTCCTGAGAACCGCCACTGTGCAAAGCATCCTCTACGCAGGCTTTCGCATCACAAGCCCCGCCTTGATAGCATCCTCAACAACAATGAAGGACTTCACATTGTAGCCCGCAGCTTCTTTGGAACTGCTGCTGCACGGCACATCCTCGACGAAAGACTATGCAATACAAGACTCTCATCAACGCCATCCTTAATGTTGATGCAGCACTACGCATCGCAGCCCCACAGCTCCTTGGAATCACTCCTGTGCACTGCATCCTTCACTTGGGACCTCGTAACGACTTACAAACCAGGATTTAAGGTACTTTATTTTGTGAGCTTAACTTGGTCCTTGTATCTGGCCCGTGCTCCATTGTGCTTAGCCTGAACTTGTGACTTGGCCCCGGTCTGGGTGACCAGATAACCAGGTTCCTCTAGGTACTATTTTCATTTTAATCTTTAAAATTGCTTATCTTCGGTACTACTGATTGGATTTTTGCTGTTTTGGTTACATATAATAGATTATATTATACTCTATTTTTCTTAATTGGTGTGGGATTATTTTTCTGTTGTGTTTTCACTTTATTACTGTTTGAAGGGCTGCATAAATACTTAAACATCGGCTCCAAGTTAAGCCTGACTGTTTTTGTGCCAAGCTGCCAAAAGGTTAGCACATGTCAATTTGGGGTTTGCTTGTGTTTCTCCCCGACAGATCTTGTGGTTGCTGCTTGAGTAGGGTATCATCCCTCCAACCAGTAACTCAATTTCCTGCTGTAGTGTAGTGATGATACCTACAGTGGCGGCTCCTCCATAGGGGCGTTTGGGCGCCGCCCCCCTGCTTTCTCGCAGTGCGAGAAGGCAGAAACATAAATGGTAATAACTACCATTTATGTTTCTGCCTTCTCGCACTGCGAGAAAGCAGAAGTGCCTGATCGGGGGTGGGCGGTCCTGCTTGAGGGCAGGGGGGAGTGGCTTGCCCACTGTTGTGCATAGGGACTGTTTGGTCCCCCCTGGGGCCGATCAAACAGTCCGTATGTACAACAGTGGGCAAGCCACTCCCCCCATGCCCTCGAGCAGCACCGCCCACGGCGCCCACTCTACATAGTGAAAATGGTCCCGGCTGGGGCACTCTCCACTGCGCCTCAGCGTTGTGATTGGCAGAGCGGAGGCAGGGAGGCTGCCTTTCATTGATGACGACATGACGACGAGAGCTTCAGGACGGCGGGAGCGGCAGTTTGGACGCATCCAGAAGCTGCGGTGTTGCAGGACGGAGCGGGAGTTGAAACGCATCCAGAAGATGTTGCAGGACGAGGATGGTAAGTTTTATAATATTCTTTAATTTACCCACCCGCCTCCACCCCCCGTGACGACCCCCACCCCCATCATGCCGGCCGTTACTGTGAAGTTATGAATGTACAAAACTATTTTAGGCCCTCCTTAGGCCTAAAATAGTTATGCAGATTCATTACTATTTTAGACCCTCCGGTGCCGTATCAATGCCAGTCAGGGCCGGCTTTAGGGCGGTGCGATCGGTGCCACCGCACCGGCTGTGTGCTGGAATCCTGGGGGCGCCGTGTTTGAAAGTTTATTATGCCTTTGAAGCACCTGCTGCAGCGTTTCTTTCACCCCGCAATTACCAGGGCTCACATAAATGTCAAGATAACTCGTGTGATTAATTATCTTTCTGGAGAGAGAGATCAGCATTTTGTATAGTTGTGGTTTTGACTTAGGTGAACTTAGTGCAGAGGGTTAATATGCCTGCTGCAGAGAACGTGTACCATGTAGATTACAGATGTAAACAGATCAGCAGGTTACTTGCAATGTATAATTTAAAGTCCTAATATAGAATAGTGAGGTATTAACTTTCATCCTAGAACTGCATACACTCTGCAAAGTACAGAACATTGATCAATGTTGCAAAAAGGGTTAATTTGGCTAGAAATCGATTCTTATTATTAAAGAAAACTCCCAACTATGCTGTTTCTTTTTCGACTCTGAGTTTGTGCTTCTCCACACCAAGCACTCTTAAACTATGCTGCCTACCAGTATGGATGACATGTGACTCCTACACTTATAGTCCTTTGGCTTCCGTAACATTTCCTACACAGTGATTTACACATGTATGATTGAATGTCTGTGTGTAATATGCGTGTGATGCAAAGTGCTCAGACACCCTGCACTGGTATGAGTGGCGCTATATAACTAATTCAATGCATCTGAGAGAGTGTGGTTATGGAGACTTGGTTACTGTTTTCGCCACCCAATCTTTGGCCCTAATGGAGACCTGAGGTGACATATAGTTCATCTTTCTTTGGCAATAAGGTCAGGCGGCTAACGCCAATGTTCCCTATTCTTTTAAAATAATGCAGTCAGGCTAAATGGATGGCACGGGTGCAAGCAGGAATGAAGCACAATATGGGACAGTTTTAAATGTGTTTAATTATTTCAAGTCTACATATCCTACCTACTTTTATAAATATTCTTGCTTTCTGAAATGTGGTTTAACCTGCATCCTTTGGGCCTTTTTTTTTTGTTCTTCAAAATTTCCTTGGCGTGAGGGTCCTGCAGTTCCCCTTTAGTCAATCAGGCTCGCTATGACACAAAACACATTTAGACCCTTTTTTTACACCCCACCACTTTCAAATGTCACCAGCCACCACTGGATACCTATCTCCCTATGTACAATGCTAAGTTAGCACAACCACGTTAGATGTTAGAAAGCCATCTTGCGCCTTCTGCTGCTTTTGCACGCGACACTGTAGTCACATGTTATTAATTAAGAAATGCTTACTCGACTTTGCTTCACATGAGAACTGTCTGTTGTTTAACATCTTTAACAGTGAGCAGTGACCTTGGTCTGTACACCGTGTAAAGAACGAGCCTGGGTCACTAGACGGTGCATGTTGTTGTGTTCAGGTTGATCGTACCACTATTTAGCCATAACATGCTCGCAGCTGCAGATACCTGAAAGACGAGTGCTTTTTAGGTCTCGGCTAGCGATGGCTGCGCTTGCGCAGTCTCGCTCGCGAGAGATAATGACTTGGGAGAAGAGGGGCTTGAACCCGCCCCTCTTCTCCCCTGTTCTCCATTGGCTGGCCTAGTAAATGCTGGCCAGCCATTGGAGAAGAGGTCCCGTCACTCCAATCATGCCCCGTCCTTTTCGGATCGGGGGGCGTGTTTTTTGCGAAAAGTCTCAGGGAGGAGACAACAGCAAAACACGCCCCCGAATCCGAAAAGGACGCTCCCTTTCTCCGAGGCATTTCTGCTGTGCCTCGGAGAAAGGCGGGTGTGTCTTCCGGTGCCCTGTTCCTGTTTACTTGTTTGTATTTAATTGCGTGTGTTTGAATATGTGCAAAAAACGTTAATAAAGTACTGCCTCTGAAAGACATGTTTACTGTTAAATATCACAGTTACACAATTGTTTTACGGTATGATCAGTTTATAAGGGCACTAGGTTAGGGTCCTTCCATTTAGATGCTCTGCAACAGTTTCAAGATCTGACTGTTTCTCGTTAAGTCAAATGGGTGTAATTTTTGAAATGTACGTTTTTCTCGCCTTCGCTTGATTTTGCTCTCGAGAAAGTGCCACTGATAGTAATTGAATGACACTCATAATTACACTGAAATTATGAGAATGTCACACATAAGCGATCTGAAAATTTGGCAATGTTTGCTGTTGCTCTACTCAGGCTACCCAGAAAAGCTTCTTTACTGGCCACTTCAAGATGGCTGTTACGACCAGACAAAAGTTACGTAATTCGTCCCTTTTCCCTTTCTATCTTGGAACTGATCATGTGAAGCTCGGTCTCAATTCTATGTCTATTTCGGATTATTCTCCTGTTAAATTTAAGAGCTTTTCTTCGTCAGTAGACTTCTAATGAGTAGGAATGACATAACTCGACGTCGGACAGCTCTTGCGGTAGCAACGTTTGATGTTGGTACCACCGTAGGAAAGGCACGACTACTTACTCAAATCACTCCTTAATTTCAATCGCACGGAGATTCGCACCGCCCATGCATGGCACGTGATGCGAGGAAGTAGGGTAGGAGGTGGGGGGGTAGATTGGTCTTGAAGTCTCGCGTGGCTTCCGGAGCTGTCAGCCCGCCTGGCTTTGAAAGGACGCACCGGCGTTGAGTTTTCACGTGTGTTGATGCGGTATGCGTTTGGTGCCTGAACCTGCCCTGTGCAAGACATAAGAGCCATGGCATTTCAACATCAGGGATACTCCGAGGCCGACCTCCGAACATTGGAGGAGGCGGTTATATGTCGCGAGGCACAGGTGTCCTCCTTGCTCAGCATCTTCGGGGAGGTATTTAACATCATCTTAAATCAAACTCAGCCGCTGTCACCCTTTTACCTTTCAGACCCTGTTCCTGAGCTCCCTACCGTGGTCCATGACATGGCCACTTTGGCCGTTTTTGCTCTGCACGGTGCAGACCTTTCCCCTTTACCTCCTCGCTCCCCAATGTCACAGTGCATGCAAAACACCAAGCGATTTTTGAACAATGAATGTGAAAAAATTTAAAGTAATCAGTGACAGCGATTTAATTCTAGTTTTCTTCACGTTTTTTACTTAATCTTAAATTTGCATTCTCTCCGCATGTTTGCTATTTCAAGTTTTGATGTTTCTATTTTTTGGGTGTAGGATATTGCTCTTGTATAACGCAAACTTTTATTGAGTCGCCTGTATGTGTTTACAGAGGGCCACGATTGAGACTCTGGAGTTGAAGTTCAAGGGGTCAGTGCGAGGTTTTCAGTGGTTCAGAAAGGTAGTCGGAATAGATGGTCTTCCAGACCTTGGCGCTTCTGTTGAGCGCACAGCGCAGTGATTATGTTTTCTAATTGCACTTTTGATTATGTGCAAGTGTATGTGAAGGAGGCATACTGTTGTCAAAATACTGATAAAGGAAAGTAAAAGAAAATGCGGCGCTAATAGGTGAGTGGGTACGCTGTTTGTTTGGGGACGGGGGGTGAAGTCAAGGAGAAGCGCGCATCTGCTTTCAGGAGAGAGGAGAAACAAGCATTTACAATGCAACGGTCTCGGCATTGGTAAAGTTAGAGCTATTGGCATTGCTCATGACAATGCCGTTTCTTTAAATGTTTTAAAAACAAAAACATAAACAAAAATAATGTCATGAGCAATGCCAATAGCTCTAACTTTACCAATGCCGAGACCATTGCATTGTAAATGCTTGTTAATATTGCAGTGCAGCATGTTTTAGAGTCAGTCGGCAGAAGAGTGTTCCCAGGAGAGAGCCTAGCTGATCCTGTGATGTGATTCCACTAAGCTGACCTATACGGTATGGGGTTCCCAATTCAAGCCTAGAGACCTTCTAATAGTTTAATAATAATACTTTTAGTTTATTAGCGAAAGGAGGGTGGCTGCTTTCCACTGTCATTTTATTATGATTGCTCCTTTCATTTTCTATGGTATTGTAACAATGCTGATGGTTCTGATCTTAACCATTTGTCTGCTTATGTTAGCTAAAATGCTGCATCTTAGGACGCGAGGTTTATAAATTAAACTCTTTAAACTTTAACCGTATCTCTGTTTATTCTGTTGTGGACTGATATGAGAATAATAACGAAAAGGTATTTCTGATTCCCACCATTCCTGAGAATGTTCTAAGTCGCTTGTTCTGGGTTGTCTATACATTGGGACCGCCGAGCTAGATCTCGGATAACGAATGGGACACTAAGCTAGTCGGAAAAGGGGTTCTGGGTTCTGAGGGGAGTTTTTGGTACACCACAATTCTCTGAGGTCCTGGGTTCCTGCGCATAGTTCTGTGCATAAGCAGAATCCCTGCAACATTGCACTTCTATTTATTTATTTATTTATTTGTATAGCGCCAGAATCGACACCGGGAGGGGTATCTCTGCGCTTAAGCAGACTGTGAAGAGAAGCAGCGTATCCTGGCAGGATTAACAGACACTGAATAGGAAGGTCTTTAGCAACTTTCTGAATTTCAGATGTTCAGAGCACTGTCTTAGAGAGAGAGAGAGCTTATTCCAAAGGCGGGTGCCGAGGTAGGAGAGAGCTTTTCTTCCTAGTCTAACCTTTCTTATACCACCAGAAGATGTTTAACACTTGAACAGAGAGATCTTGAGGGCGTATAGGGCAAGAATTTCTCTTAAAGGTAGGAGGGGCCCAGGTTGTGCAATGCCTGGTGGATAGTGCAGCACGTTTTAAATTCTATCTGTTGGCGGATAGGAAGCTAGTGCAGCTTTACAAGGAGGGGGTGGGAAGGGGTCCTAGGCGGAACATTCAGTACCAGCCGTGCTGCCGTATTCGGAACTACCTGCAGTCTGCTGAGTGAGGCATCATTGACCGAGATCAGCAGGCTGTTACAATAGTCCAGGCGGCTTAATACGAGGGCCTGGACTAGAGTTTTGCGGGTAGAATCGGGGAGCAAAGGAAAGACCCGGCGGAGTAGGCCTATTGCATGAAAACAGGAGCCAGCTGTTTGGGCAACATGCTCCTTTATGCTAAGGGCCTGATCTAGGCGAATGCCCAGATTTTTAACTAAAAGCTTAGGAGCAGGATGAAGGCCCAGATCAGTTGGCCACCAATCAGGTGACCGTAGAAGGGGGGCCTTTCCAAAGAGCATTACCTCTGTCTTTCCCATGTTGCATTGTAAGAAATTATTTACCATCCATTGAGATATGGCCCTCATCCCATTGGAGAAGGCTAACTGGACTGCAGTCGTAAATTTGTTAAATGGGAAAAGAAGCTGAGTATCGTCGGCATATGATATGGGAATGAACCCATATGTCCTCAGGAGATTGGCCAAGGAAGCAACAGCTGTAACACTGAGGTCCAGCCAATCACATCAAACCTTTGAATCAGTCCCCAGGCTAGTACAAAGGATGCAGTTGTGCAACATCCTCACCAAAATCGTTGCTGAAAACAGGACAAAGAGTTTGCCAGAGAGTGCTTGAGTTCAGAGGGAGAAGGCACAATCCTTACGCTTTCCGTCAGTACATTGTTAGATGGTGCATCTAGTCTCAAGCTACACGTCATTGTCACTTGGAAAATTCCACCACTTCCAGGCATGCACAGAGGGTTTTCCTGCAAGTCGGTGTAGTGGTGGGGGGGCTTCAGAATCCAGCATGGCATTCAGGATGTCAAACCTTTGCGGAATGAATGCCACCGGTTCTTGGAAAGTGGCAGGAACTCCAGCAGAGCACACAAAATACACAAACAAGGAAAAATACAGAACTCACACAAAAGTATCTAGCACACCAATGTCTGCATATAGCAGAAGTATAACATAAAGCAAAGATCAATACGTAAAACAAAGCTCAAAATCAATATGACTAAAGTAGGACTAGATAGAAACTCGTGATATGCCAATGGTAATACTAATATGAGTGCATCCATAAAACTATAACAAACAATTACTCAGTGCATAAATGCAACCGCAAGTGAAGACCCAATCCACTTGTGTTACAGCAATAATCCATTGAAAGTAGTACAAAAAACCTTTGGCAGAACCCAGTGCAAAACGCAGTAGTGGCTGGTGTCTCAATAGGGTGACGGGCGGGGGGAAGGAAGGGTGGGGAGGTAAACGGATGACGAGACAAAGAAAAACAAAAAAACACTTACCTGCCGCATCGCCACATCATGCTCCTCTCCACTGCAGGCACAGGCTCCCAGAGTGCACTGTAGCCAATCCTGACTCTGCTTTCATGCTGCTGGTAGCATGAGAGCCGCGTTGGGATTGGCCTGAGGGCCCACGATATGCACTCCCAGTTAGACTGGGAGCCTGTGCCTGCTCTCTCCAACCCGGCAGCGCAGCTCGGGTTGGAGAGAGCTTCAGTGCGCATGACGGTTTGGCCATCCTGAGACGGCCGGCCGAACTGGCATTCGCACTGATAACAGTGCAAAACACTCACCCTAGTGCCTAGGGGCGGCGCTGCGCCGCCATAGCGGAGGAGCTGCCGCTGGCAACACACTGTGTGTCAAGCGAAGCACAGTACTATGTCTACATCAAACATCAAACATATACTCGATTGTTCCAAAAAGGGAACACGAACCTCAGTGGTGTCACTCCTATGCAAAGAGCTTAAATCGCCAATTTTCCTCAACTAACACAGAGAATACACCAATATTCTTTCTTACTAAGCAGGCAACAGCCTATGCTGATTGCAAACAATCTCCTAACTGCAAACACACTGTTTCCAAAATATTCCAAACACGCCATCAACCCAATCATAACAAGCACTGGCAAAGCAAACAGGCCTGGCTTTAATGCGGTAATACATATACACATGTTGTTTCAATAAGTTGGCTCTCATTAAAACCTGAGCTATTGCTTTTGCCAAAGTGTGTCTGTATTTGTTTGAAAATGTTAAGCCAACACAAACATATATCTCTGTAGCAGTAATCAGCGAAAATGTGCCCTAAAAAGGCCTATAGAAACCAAGCAGTTCACCTCCAGATATATATGCTGCATCTTCAGTGCGCCATTCTATTGATCTTCACCATCAGGATAGCTCAGCGAGATCATCGCTTATTACTAGAAAATGCATTATTGGAAACTCATGTGTTTGTACCGTGGCACAGTAAATTCAGCGTGCCATCTTCTTACTAATAATCATTATTTACAGAGCTTACCAATGGCACAAGTGTGGCCAGCACCGGGACACCCTTACACGCGATAGCAAGCTTTGCAAATAAACATAACATACACATGGAAACATAACATAATAATGCCTGCCACATGGGTTTATTATTACCATCGTGAAAAGGGCGGGAAATGAATGGAACAACCTAGGCTTCAACTCTCAGGGTTTAATCATTGTTTAATTCAAAAGCAGCGATTTGAATGTATACCTTTAACCAGAAGCATGTTCCTGTGCACTCAATATTCTGAGGTGTGCAAACTGCAATGCCTGCATCTAATGGACACGAGAATACGTATAATCGGCTTAAGTGCGCCCTCTAGTGTTACATGAAAAAATGAATTCTTATTATTGCGATTATTATTATTATGACAAGAAAAAGTAAATCAAGCTACAGAACAGGGCAGTGGCTTAGACTCTCTTGAATCAATACATCTAAATAATGCACAAATGAACATCTATTTATGACTTTCGCTGCACAGACCCTACATCATCTCCCTTGCAAGATGTAACAGTGGGTCCATGCATCTTTGCCACCATATGTCTAGCAACGACAATAAGATCAAGGTGCCCGAAATGCATTAAATACCATAGAACGGAGAGTGGAAACTGATGGAATTTTTACACAGCACAAAAATGTTTATTTCCCCTTCAGTACATTTCTTCCGCAGCTGTTTGCCTAGATACAGTGGATCTAGATTAAAAAAATAATTATTGTTCTTTCACAATATGTTTCAAGTATCATCTAGGGGTGATGTGTTCACCAGTGTGGTCTCCTTTTCAGAGCTTCGCTTCTGCCTCTGCAGGTGGTATGCATACCCAAGGCTGTAATTCTTGTGTAGCCCTTGTCCCAGGTGGGCATGCTAACAGCATGGGATTTATTAAAAAGATTGACATGTCCAGGCTATCTCGATGTCCAGGCAATAAATGATGCATCTTTGAGGTCTGTGCATATTGTGTAGGCATTCCAGGAACTCCACTTAAAAACAAGACAGTCATATAGGCTTTAATATGCAATACATAGACTGTCATGATACCACCTTCACCCCACCCATCAATATTTTATGTCTTATAATTGATTTTATGTTGGTATCGTGTTTGTATTTGATTGTAGTATGTGTATTTTTTTTGTATGAAAACAACCAATAAAAACTTTTGAACACCAAAAATAAGACATTCTTACTTGAACTATGATCAAGTATGTAAGTCTTACTCAGGGGGGGGCTCCTCCGCTAAGGTGGAGGAGCGTCGTCCCACTGCCTTTCAGCACGGCAAAAATGGAAAAATAAAATAATAATAACGTGATGTTATCATTTTATTTTTCTGTGCTGGGGCAGTTTTGTGGGGCAGGCTAGGCTGCGCAGGGGGGAGAAGTGATGGCACCCTCCGAAGTGCCAGGGTCGACCAAACATGCATGCGCACTTTGCATGTTCTCCAACCAGGCTGTGTTACAGCCTGGTTGGAGAACATGCCCATGCTCCCATTCCCCATCTGAATGCCAAAGCCCGGCACTCAGACCAATCACAATGCTGCATTGCAGCGTTGTGATTGGCTTACAGGAGCCTATCCTGCTTCCTGTTGAAACAGAAGCCAGGAAGAGGATGGAGAGGACCAAAGAGAGGCGCCGCCCGGCCGGCAGGCAAGTGATTCTTTTCTCCTCCCTTTATCCCCTCCCCACTCTTGCATCGCAGGAGCAGCTGTGACTGATCTTGAAACATGGTTAAGTATGTAAGTTTGCATCCATGTAAAATTGTAAACATGCTGTATAGTATTTATCAAGTGTGAAGTTAAAAAAAAATGTAAACTTTTTATGCAGTGTGTTTTTGCTCCCAAAAAAGATTTTCTTTAACCTTTTCGCTGCTAGGCCTCTCGCCCCCCACCACCCCTGTAATAAGTCTTTTTTTGGCTATTTGGGGTAGTTCGCACTCAGGCCTCCATAACTTTTGTCCACATAAGCAATCCACACCAAATATGCATCCTTTTTAAAAACAGGTGAGGGACAGTGAAAAAACTGCCACGCAGGAGAGCGGCAGAGACAGCCAAACTTGAATTTGGAAACCGTTTCTCCGCGGCACATGGCTTTTGGACTACAGTTAAAAACTCACTGATTTGGATTTACAGTTGTTACGACTGGACTGCTGACTGGAGCACACAGACGTTCTCAGAGGATCTTATTGTTGGCACGCCTTCTGTGGAGTTTTGGGAGCCTTTATTCTTTCCGGATTTGCAGTCTTGTCTGCTGAATGCTGCCTCTGCAGTGACCCCGCAGGCCCCATGGCCCTCTGACCCCTGCCTTGGATGCTGGGACTTTCACTGGCGGCCTTTTCGAATGTAGCAGGAGAGGCGCCGAGCAGGAAGCCTGCCTCCCCCGGGGATTACAGCTCTGCATCTTTCCGAGGGATCCCTTGACAAGTGAGGTCTCTCTGGCAGTTGCATCATCACCATGCGAAGTTCCCGTAGCAATACTTCTTTCCAAGGTGGGGGCGATGGGCTTGACCTCAGCCTCACGGGCTCCCAGCTGTCGGTGTCTAGACGGCCCAGCAGCGCCTCGCCAGCGAAGCCCATCGCCCGCTCTGTCTCGGTCATCACTGACAATAAAGCCAAGAGGAACACCCTGGAGGATGCTGGTTTGGGTGGGTCTCCTGCTATCAACAACTTGCGACGATCAAACAGCACCACACAGGTGAATCACACCATGAGCAGCAGCTTCAGCACTGAGCCACCTGAGGACTTTCTTGCCCTCTTCGGCGGCAGCTCAAATGGGAGAAGAAAGTTGGCCAGCCTGAGCAAGGTCTCCCCAGAGAAAAAGACGACATGGAATATCCTGGATGAGCAACCCAGAGTCTTCCCTATCCCGGCCAGTGCTCGCAGTGGCAGCAGTGTTGATTCTCCAGCCGGCTTAAGGAAGAGAGAACACACATTGCCCCTGGCTCCGAACTTCACTGCCAACAACAGGAGCAACAAGGGTGCAGTGGGGAACTGCGTCACCACCATGCTGCACAACAACTACTCCACAAGTGAAAAAGCCCTGACACCGAAAAGCTCCAACCAAAAAGCCACATCTCTAAACAATATCATCAAGGCAACCACACACGAAGAAAATGAGAGCAGTAGCTTGAAAAGGTCTCAGAAAAACTTCTCCAGCCACAGCAATGTGAGTCGAAACAACGCCAGTAGCACCAGTGGCAGTGTCACTGGAGGAGTCGGAGGACATCCCAAGAGGACAGAAGTGTCTGAGGAGGAGGCTGAACAATTTATCCAGCAGGTGAACCATGCAGCCATCACTATTCAACGCTGGTACAGGAGACATTCACAGAGGCGCCAGGCGGGTGCTGCTGCTCTCCGACGTATGCTCTCAAGCAAGAAAGAGGAAAAGCAGCAGCAACTTGCTGAGGAAGGTAATGCCTTGGAGGTGCAGCAGAGGAGAGAAGAAGAGCGTAAGAAAATCCGTGAAGAAAAGGCCCGTCAGGCCAGGATAGCAGCCATTCAGGAGCTGCGCCAGAAGCGGGCCCAGAAGTCCTTGGAAAGCAGACGTATTGCAGAGGAAGAGCTGCAACTACTAAAGGAAAGTGGTGTTGTGGCAAAGAAGAGACCCTTCAGGGCCTTCATGCCAAAGAATGCAGTTCCCAGTAGTGCCAAGGCGAATAATGCAGGTCTGGGTTTCCATGGTATCACAGAGCTGGAGGGAGTTTTCCTGCCTTCGGACTCTGTTTCCCCTACATCGACTAAAAAGGTGGATGAAATTCCACAGGATGGCCTACCAACCGAGGCAACTACAGAGGAGTTGGAGGTCGGGACCATCATCGCTAGCCAGACCCAGTCCAGGACAACCCTTCATGACCTGCTTGATACCCTGAAGCTGCTGGAGGAGGAGCCAGAGCTTCCGCCAGAGACCAAGCCATATCGGAAGGATAAATATGCCTGGATTGATGAGGATGCTGGAACAAACTCCCTAACCACTGACAACCTTGATCGGTTTGGGAAGATGACATACCCTCCAATGATGCCCGACGATGGGGCCCTGCTCTCTGAAGCTAAGCTGCAGAGCATCATAAGCTTCTTGGATGAGATGGAGAAGTCTGAGCAGGAACGGCCTCATTCCCAAGCATCCAATGTCCAGCGAGAGGGGCTCCTATCCGAAGAGGAAGTGGCTCATTTGGAGCAGGCATCTGCTGTGGCCACGGAAGTAACCAACTCCATGATGAAGCTTAGACTTGAGGTGGAGGAGAAGAAGCGTGTGACAAACCTTCTTCAGACCGCTCTGGCTCAACAAAGGGAATTGACAGTTCGTCATGTCAAAGAAGCAGAGAAGGAGCTCAACCACCAACTGAAGCTGCAAAAGGAGCAATATGAGGCAACTATTCAGCGACACCTGTCCTTTATTGACCAGCTCATTGACGACAAGAAACGTTTGAGTGAGAAGTGTGAGTCGGTGGTGATGGAACTGAAGCAGGTGGACCAGAAATACACAAAGAAGCTCTCTCAAATGCAGGAGCAGCATGAGCTGGAAATCAAGAAACTGAAGGAGCTGATGAGTGCAACAGAGAAAGTCAGACGAGAGAAATGGATTGATGAAAAGACTAAAAAGATTAAAGAAATCACAGTAAAAGGATTGGAGCCTGAAATCCAGAAGCTAATAGCCAAACATAAACAAGAGATCAAAAAGCTGAAGGCCTTACATGAAGCGGAGCTCTTGCAGTCGGACGAGCGAGCTGCCCAGCGTTATGTACGTCAGCCTGAAGATCTGAAGGAGAACCTGGAGCGGGAAAAGGAGGAGCTGAGTCAGCGGGAGAGAGAGCTAGCTAAGCAGAGGTACGAGAAACAATTGGAACAGGAAGAGCAGTCCCTACAGCAGCAACGTAGGCGACTGTACAGCGAGGTGTCTGAGGAGAAGGAGCGCCTTAACCAGCAAGCGAGCAGGCAAAGAGCAGAGTTGGACGAGCTTAGGCGGCAGCTGGAAGAGAACTGCACTTTATCCACCAAGGCTTTGAAAGAGGAGTTTGAGAAAAGCAAAGATGAGCAGGAGCGACGTCACCAGGCTGAAACCAAAGCCCTAAAGGAGAGATTGGAAATTGAGAAACAGGCCTGGGAGGAGAACTACATGAAGAAAGAGGAGGCATGGCTGCTTTCACGGGAGCGGAAGCTTAAGGAGGAAGTGCGGAAAGGCAGAGATAAAGAGATTGAACTGGTTATTCAGCGTCTTGAAGCAGAGATGTCCACCACTAAGGATGAGTGTGAGCGGGCAGCAGAAAACAGGATAAAGAGGGTCAGGGACAAGTATGAGGCAGAGCTGCAAGAGCTGGAGAGGTCAGAGAGGAAGTTACAGGAACGCTGTAGTGGATTGAAGGAACGCCTGGCGGAAGTGGAAGGTAACAATATCCGTCTCCAAGGCCTACTGAAGCAGAAAGAAGACGAGATAGAAGACATACGGAAGGTGAAGGACCGATTAACCGAAGAGAGGAACAGCTTGTCTGAGGTGATTCGTCAAGAGTTTGCAGACAGGTTGGTGTTAACCGAGGAAGAAAACAAAAGGCTGAAAACAGAAGCGTCCGAAATGAGAGCCAGGCATCGACTGGAGTTGGAACGGATCAGCCGGGACAAGGAAGAGGAGCTGGAAGAAGTACACAAGAGGGTAAAAACGGCAATTGTGAAAAAAGAAGAGGCTGTGAACAGTCTTCGGAAACAGTACGAGGCGGCAGTAAAGCGAGCTGACCACCTGGAGGCCTTGTTGGAGCAACAGCGTAAACAACTTCTGACGAAGTGAGGTCCCAGTGTGGAATAAAATTCTGTCCTCCAAGAGGAAGTGGTACAGTGTCCATCTGTGGACACGAGTGGCGGTTCACACATGCATTGGGCTGTGGCATTTCCCACCCCCCCTTGCTGCTTCCGTCCTGACCTTTTTGCTTCTCTGAACCCAAGAGTTGGGTTGGTGGAGCCCTGATCATTTTTATTTGTGTGCATTCAGTGTTTGCATTTTACCAGTAAAGCATCCTTTTTTTCCAAAACCCTAGGGAGTCTAAAGGTACAGAGGGTTTGTGGATTCCCCTGGAGGGGACCGAGAAATTATCCAAAAAATAGCTACATTTTGTGAAAGGTTTGTGGAGCTAAAATCACCATCTTCACAGCTTGAAGGACGTTTTGGTGCATTTTACTGGGAGATAGCTCATCTTACCAATGTTTTGTGCTTTCATACTCCTTGGAGTTTGTGGTGGAAAAGGGTGTGAAACCCATAGTGGATGCTGGACAACTATACATTTCGAAAAACTAAATATAATTTTGAAAACAGCAAGGGGTCATTTGTGTAGATCCTTGAAGGTTTTCACAAAGAAACTAAGGGGCTCATTATGATGGCGGGCGGATATCAGTCTGCCTGCCACCAAAACAGTGTTGGGGCCGACCGCCAGGCGTGCGGCGGTCCCACAGGTCCAATTACGATGTGCCTGCCATATTGGCGGGCGCATCCTGGACTTTTACCATTGCGGACCAGCCAGCAGCACCGTATATAATGGTAAAACGGCATGCACAGCATTTCCCTTCACCACGTGGCAGGCACCATGCGGTGCCTGCCACGTGGTGCAGGGAACTGCAGGGGGGTACCATGGGTACCCTCCAAGTGCACCTCCAGAGTCCCCCGGGGGCCAGCAACGGGACCCCAAAGCCAATAACCGTGATGCCGCCATGGAAGGGCCTGTATCCAACCCACTTCATAATATGGCTGGTGGTGCCTTCTAGGCACCGCCACTGTATTACTGGCCCAGAACCACCTGGCCGGCAATCGGACCGATTGCCGACTGGCGGAAAAGCGGCAGACGGACTTTGTGTCTGCCGCGATACCCAATGCCAATCATAATATGGCAGGGGGGATTTCTCGTTACGATGGCGTAATGAGCCCCTAAGTGTTGAAATAAAAAGAATATTGAAAGTTAGTACAAAATACGTCAATTTGTGACAACATTTTCATTTGTAACTCCTCGTCACAATGGCCAATTTACAAAAGCAGTAATGGTAATGACATCTGCCAGACCCTTCTGGTTGTGAGGATGTGTATGGTTTGTGGGTTTTCCAGGGACTCAAGGTACTCAGCCAATAACTGAGCTGCACGTAGCAATGGTTTCTCATTGTGTACCACGTATAGAGTAATTCATGTGGTAAAATATAAAAAGTGAAAATAGGTATCTAGGAAACCTATATATTTCTGAAATGGGCACAACATATGGAGTTAAAAAGTAGTGGTTATTTGCTCATTTTTAAATTTGTGGGTACCCATACCAGCATATGAATTACAGAGCATTTCTAAAAATGTCTTCTTTCTGACACACAGTCTTATATTTGGAAAGCAAAAATGCAGAGAAATTCAATTGGTAATAACACTTGTTCTACTATTCTGTGTTTCCCTAAGTCCTCCAATAAAAATAGTACCACACTTGTGTGGGTAGGCCTAGTGCCCAAGATAAGAAAAGACCCAAAACGCAACATGGATACATCACATTTTTTCACTGAAAACGAACACTTTTTTGCAATGTGCCTAGCTATGGATCTTGGGCCCTAGCTCAGCCACCACCTAGGGACACCTAGAAAACCGATACATTTTTGGAAACTAGACACCTAGGGTAATCCAGCATGGGGTGACTTGTGTGGCTTTCATTTAGGTTGTGTTACACAAAATCCCTTGCAAACCTCAAACTTTGACTTAAAAACACACTTTTTCCTCACCACAAACCTCCTTCCATCAGGGCATTCCCCTAAGTCTTCTGATAAAAATGCTAACTCCTTTGTGTGGGTGGCCTAGTGCCAGCGATAGAAAACAGCCCAAAATACACCACGGAGACACCACATTTTTCCACTGAAAACTGACCCGTGTTTGTTATGTGCCTAGCTGTAGAGTTTGGGCCCAAGCTCAGCTGGCACCTAGGGAAACCTAGCAAGCCTGTGAAGTTTTAAAAACTAGACACCTAGGGGAATCTTGGATGGGCTGACTTGCGTGGCTCCCATCAGGTTGTGTTACACAGAATCCCTTGCAAACCTCAAATTTGACAAAACAAGCACATTTACCTCACATTTCTGTGATGGAATGTTCTGGAATCTATGGGGAGCCACAAACGTCCTTGCACCCAGCACTCCTGTACGTTTTCTGATAAAAATGGTACCTCACTTGCGTGGGTAGGCTTAGTGCCTGTGAAAGGAAACGGCCCAAAACACAACATGGATAGCTGTGGAGTTTGGACCGTAGCTCAGCCGTCACCATCTGAAACTTAGCAAACCTGCAAATTTTTTTAAACTAGCCACCTAGGGTATTCCAGCATGGGGTAGCTTGCATGGCTCTCACCAGGTTGTGTTACCCAGAATCCTATGCAAACCTCCAGTTTGACTAATTAGGAGTATTGTCCTTGAAACTTCTAGAATCAGCAGAAATCCACTTAACTCCTTCCATCCAGCATTCTCCCATTTTGCCCAATAAAAATTCTGCCCCAGTTGTGTGGCTGGGCCTAATGCCCATGACAGAACAGATCAAACCCAAGATCAAAGAGTGTTCCTTTGTGAGGACTCCAATTGATGTTAGTTTGATTTGTAATGTGTGTGTGATGCAAAGTGCATTGACACCCTACAGTGGTATGAGTGGCGCTATATAACAAATTAAATACATCTGGGAGAGAGAGGTTATGGAGACTTGAGGGCCAGTGTTAAAGGGTGGTGGTGATGAACTCCGTGGTGGAGGTGGTCATTAAAGGGCACTAACAAACATTGTTGCACCAAGCGCCACCAGCGCTAAAGCGGGTCCTGACTACGTGCAAACCAGCTATGGGACACTAACCTCAGTGAGACCTTGACGGGCCGCAAATGGGATAGGGCATGCACACAGGTTAAGGAGGTTGCAAGTGATACAAGATTTAAACAGTTTCATTATTTGCACCGCAGCGCACCTACTTCACCCGCCTCACTCATAGAAATTTCCCACCATGACACGGGGAGGCCCAAGATAGAACACTAGCCAGGCGACATTCTTGCACAAGACCTGGACTTACCTCCTTGTGGAGCATCACTGGATAGACATTCTGGCGGAGCTTGGAGAGATCACTGCCACTCTCTTGGAGGCCACACCCAGACACTGCCTGTTTAATCTACTCCCGCCCCAGCGAACTGATACAAAAATCTGCACCCACTTCACATCCCTGGGATTACTCCTAGCGAGGTGCCAAATAGTAATACACTGGACGGCACCTACGCCACCCACGCTGGCTAGATGGAGGGGAGACCTACAAGAGTGGGCCATAGCTGGAGAGAAGAGACTACAGATGGTCAGAGCTGATGAGAATGCCGCGCAGTACCAGGAGTGGTGGGAGGAGATTGGTGGCCGAATGGCCGAAGCTGCGCCTAAGGCTGGGCCTCCAATGGAGACCCAAGATGGTTCTCCCAGGCTGGATATCTGGCATTGCCTGATTGGACGGCCAGGGCAGTGTGGATGGAATGAATGTACGAGAGAGAGAGAGAGACAAGGTTGGATTAGTATTACAAATCGGCCCGGGCATGCTAAAAAAAGATGCCCACATTTGCACTGCTTCGGCCAAGTTTTAAAAACCCCCGAAAACAAGTGAGGCCACTTCTGCTCAGGCCCCGCCCCTGCTCAGTATGCACAAATTAATTGACCTGCCCAGTGAGAGAAAAAGAGTGACACCTCTGCCCGTTAATAAAAGGGAGGTAATGGACACCCATCTGCTTCCAGAAAGGCCACTCAGGCCCCCACTGGGCTGCTGCCGACATCTGAACACACCAGACACAGCCCAAATCGGCCCCCAGGCTGCCAGAAAAGCAACCCACAGCTGGAACTTCAACACCGGCCCCCGGCCATTACCTGGGTGCCCGCCTTACCAATCCGACCCTGGAGAGAGAGGAGTGTGTCAGAAGAGAGGCATGCGGGGGGAGACAACATGGTGCCCTAGTATTGCGTAGCGGGTCCCTCGACCCGCCCAGAATGTGATAAATGAAAGGGGGCGATTGGACCCATCCTACCAGATGCGACTGCTCCAAACTCCCCTCCCTGGCATAGGACTCTAAGCTTCACTGACACAGCTGGCACTGTTTTTGTGCTTGTTTATGGTTCATTGTTCACCGCCTCTTGCATTTTTCATTGATACATACTTGCAAATGTGTGTGCTATTTGAACACTGTACTTTGAGCCATGTATGACACAAATTTTTAATAAAGTCTTTAAAAAGAGCTTTTCTCCTAATATTGATTTCTGTGATTTTTTTCTGTAACATCCAGTTTTAATAAACCAGTTTAAATGCGCAATAGGACCTCAATAAATTCGAGCAATTGATTACAAACCATGCTATTATTTTGTCTACCTAAGTTTTGGACCTCTTTGTTTGACTATGATCCTCTGAACAAAGGTTTTACATATCCTTTCTTCACTTCTGTTAATGCTAGAAACCAGAGCTGAGGCTATGTTTTATTTTCAGTTCAGAGAACTGCAAAGTGACCTGCAATATACATTTAACTCATGACTCACTGTATTTTATTCCTTGCAGTATGTACTCACAGCATAACTATTCACACAAACATCTTAAATCACAGGTCTCTTGTTCCTTCATATGAAAGATATAGGGCCATATTCTCAAGGAGCTATCGCCGAGTTATCAGCACCTTAATGCAGCCAAAGTTGCGATAAACCTACCACCCCATTCACAAGCTGGTGCTAACATGCGACAACACCAGTTTTCCTGCGATAGCAGCCTCAAAAACATCGCCACAGATGACCCCGGCAACTATCGCTAATGAGATGCAGAGTAGGCGTTGCCGAGCAAAAGGCTGTGACAACACCACTACACAACATTCACAACGACCAGCCTCATCGGCGATGAGAACACAAAACATGCGATGAGGCACGTTAGCACCAGGAAACTAACACCTGCTCAGACCTGGTTCAAAGTCGGACCACAGCCTGCACCACAACAGCGAGCTCAGCCCAGAGCCACACCTGAAGAACAACAGATGCCAAGGAGCCACTGAACATGCGTGCCGGACACCCAAGAGGGCCACATCACCCACCGCCACCACCCACAGGAGCCCAACCCCCAAAAAGGCCCCCCCCGGACCACCACAGAGGCAGCGCAGACAAAGACAATGGACCATAGGAAATGCACCAGTCTCACAGACCCAACACCTGACAATGTCATTGCCCACTACAGGCCCAAATGGACAACCATCCTACGTATCCTGACCATCATCGCCCAACAGGCTGACGGCACCAACACAGCGGACAACCAACATCCCACCCCACACAAAGCTGCTGGCTGTGCTGCACCTGTTGGCCACTGGCACCTCCCAACCAACACCCGCCAGAGTCGGAAGAGTCTCACAGCCAGCCACATCCAAGTCCCTCACACCTGTCCTGGACATCACCATCAGCCTGGTACCCCAGTCCCTATATGACCAACACAATGCACAGGATCCGCTGGAGACCAAGCAAGGACCATACGCCATAGCTGGATTCACGCACCTGTTGGGGGCAATCCACAGCACACGTCATACCTGTGCCCCCTGCTGACACAGCACACAATCATCGCAACAGAAAGCACACATCTCACATTAATGTGCCGTCAACATACGAACACCGTGGAATCTCCACCAATGTCGTCGTCAAATACCCAGCCAGTGTGCATGATTTCATCATCCTCCGACAGTCCAAATTCAACCAGCGCTCCCAGGATGGTACAAAGGGAAATGCGCAGCCTCTTTGCAAGACCCAAATGAACACCCCACACACCTCAGCTCCACAACCACGCAATGCACACGTCACAAAATCACATACAACATGCAAAACAACATGCCCACCCACCAGACACGACAGAACAACTTACTATGGTAACCTGGGAAAGCAGTGAACATGAGCCATTAACAGCATGGCACCTCAGCCACACAATAGCGGAAAGAGGGGAGAGGTGGGAAACAGGCATGTGTGAAGGAGGAAGGAGAATCATGATTGGGAAAGCACACAATGCCAAGAGTGGCGGAGATGTGCTGAACAGACTGCAGTATGTAGAACACACCCATATCCATGGCGACATACACGCTGGTGTATGGAGTGTAGCGGACAGAGGACGCAACCATGTCACCCTAGCCAGTGGGGCAGTTCGTGAAAATCTTGCCTGTTTCGTCTCCCCTGTAAGCGTGAGTGGAGTGGGCTGGCCCGGCGTACGCCAGGCCAGCGTAGGGGTGTGAATAAAAAGCATGTAGCCCTGGGTGTGGTCCATTTCCGGATTGCCCAACGTCTCTGCCAAAGCGGCGCATCTCACCCCGTCACGAGGCTGATGGCGTCCTCGTGAGCGGAGTTGCCTGTGATCCTGTGCGCCTGCTGTACCCCGGCCCGCTGGACCCCGAACCCATCAAGCCCTCTCCTGCCCAGCCAGGCCACACTGATCACCTGCCGACACCGGCTTGTGTCAAGGAGGGCCCACCACGTGCCGGCGCAAGCTCCAAGCCAGAGGCCTGCGACCTTGGCAGCCTCCTCAGACCATCACGGTCTCCACGACACAGGCACGCTTTAGTCCTTACTCGTTGACGTACTTTACTGCTGCCTCCGGCCTACACTACGGTCAAGTAAGTCACACATTTGGAACTGAGTCTTGATCATACATTGTCCATGTACGCACAATAATGAAGTTTCTACTTCACTGTACTCCCTACGATCAGGTGATAGCAACTATGTGCATAGCATCCCAACGGCACGTGGCTTTCGGCCCTTGATGACTATGCCGTCTGCCTACACAGTGGTCCAGCAGGCCTAACGCCAATCCACTCCTGTACTTACCAGGCAGGACACATCATCGTCGCTGACTGAACACCCGCTCGGCTATGGTGCTTTTGCCTCTGTCAACCACAAGTCACACCCAAATGTCATCTCAACGCCATGTGTCAGAGTTCCAGGAGGGGCTTGCTGAAATGCGTCTGGTCCTTGCTGAACGCTGCCTCCAGCCTACACTGCGGTAGAGTAGATCACACACAATTTCAAATTCAGCCTTGATTTATTTATGGCTGACTTAATGTCATTGTACTGCCATCATCGCAGACTGCGTCCCATTTCAGCCCCGGTGCCACTAAGTCTGTTCCCCGAGACCCATGGACACTTTCTGGTTGGATTTTGGTGGTGACTGAGTCCATGGACTTGGGGTTGTCGTCGCCATCATGTCGGTGATACTCACTTTGTGGTGAAAATGATGCCGTGGCATTCCACTCCTCCATTTGCTGCTTCCGGACAGCTTCCACCCTCTGCATCATGACCTGGAGGACAGCTTCCACTGTCCCCCGCAACCCTCCGATACATACACTTCTGACATTGATGAGGACCCGCTCAGGTCGCATCACCCATCTGACTGCACCGTAAGTCACCGTCCCGTGGCTGGGTGCTTGTGCCGGGCGCTGTGCATCCGGGGCCACTAACTCTGTGCTGGACAGGTCCATGACCCCTTCTCCTGGGGTATTGGATGGCCTCTGAGGTGATGGCCTTGGGGTCACCAATGCCATGTGTCTGTGGCCATGCGCTTTCCGCTGCCTCCGGACTCAACTACGGCCCAACAGGGCTCACAGATCAAATCGAGTCCTGATGGGCACGGACGTCGCATCACTGCAGGAGGCACACGCAAACACCGCAAGGACCACCTCCGACCTCCATCTGCCAGAGTCGGAACGGTGGTCCTGACAGACTTACGGAGTTGCTCACACCTGTCGTGGATGCCATCTTCTGCCTGATCCCCTGCTCAGCACTCCAGGTGCCACTAGCTCAGTGCATCATCGTCCGTTACTGATTGAGTTTTGTGTTGTGGAGAGGTTGCACAGCAATGTCACCTCAAGCAGTGCGGGAGACCTGGGACGTTGATGAGGAAGATGATGCAGGTCTAACACACCCCACTGCATCTGCATCAGGAATATCTCGAAGGGATACAATCCGAGACTTTTTCTTCACTTGAGCGCGCTCATCTCTAGTGCCCCAATCTCAGTGCACTGCAACTCACGGACACTTCTGTTTGCATGTTGGGTGTCCTCTGGACTTTCTCCGGCTCCCTCCATGTCGCTCAGCAGTTGACTCTGTTATGCAGGTGTTTTCAGTTTCCGTTACACTGGTGTCCAATGTTCAAGTGGTTGCCAGTACCAAACATTCCGTGCGGGCTGGCTTACACTCACTCCACACACATCCAGCACAGGTGTCACTGTACGTGTGGCCCTGCCAATAAAGGGGCCGGGCGCACATGCCCGTAGCCAGTTCAACATAATATCTGCGTGTGTCCCTGTCGTCTTATTGTATGCATGAGGGCCCTGGGCCCTACGGCATTGCATTGTGCTGTGTACAGCAGACGCAGACATGTCACCACAGGCAGCGGGGTACAGCTTCGACAAGTAGCTTTGTCGTCACCCACTGAATTCGTAAGGGGAGTGGCCTGAGCCGTCGGACGCAGAGCCAACGTGGGTGTGTGACTCATATTTGCGTGCCCCTGGGCGTGGTTCTGTACTGGGAATATGCATCTGCATGTGTTTATGGCAGTGTGGGGCTCCTTTGTGGGGTGTGGGTGGTCCCTGAAGGGTAATAAACACCAACGTATGTGATCTAGTTTGCCTTCTATGGGTTCAGAGCCCACCCACACCTGTTCAGCAACCTCCTTTTGGCGTGTTGACACATTGCATTGGGGTGCCATGCTGGGTGGCGTATCGAGAGCCAGCTGTGCTTGCGGGTGTTTCCTGCTGTGTGGTCTGTTGAAGGCATTGTGTTCTCCTCTGAGTAGCTTGGATGCCCGGGTCCTGGTGGTGGGTTGCGTGGGATGACCCTGGGCTGTTGGTGGGCGTCGGTCTCGAAGTTGTGGTGGTCCTCTCCGGCATCTCTGATGTATCGCCTTGTGTGCTCCGCTGGAGGTGTTGTGTGCCCCTCTGCAATGTGAAGGGGAGATGCATGTCGACATTGTGTTGACATGTATGTTGGCACATTGTTCTGGTTTACAGGCAGACTGTATGATAACGTACATTGTGACTGTTTGGGAGGTGCTGAATACTGCTGCGGGACAGTGTAAATTTAGACTACATGATGGATGTGCGGTCGTACGCATACTTTTCCATTTCACAGTTTCCTGCCCTGTCAGTTTTGGTAGGCATGTTTCTGTGCGTGTGCGTAGCCAGTTGTGTCCTCTGTTATGCAGTGTCGGCTTTGCACATTGTACCACATTTTCGTCAATGTGGGTGTGCTGTTCTTGCTATGTGTGTGTGCTGCAGTGTGCCAAGGGGATCAGGGACATGATCCAGGGTAATTGTGGGTGTGCAGTGTGCTACTCCTCGTTGGGCATGTGTGCCATTGTGCCCATCTCTCCCTGTCCCCCCAGTCCCTGGTTGTTACTCACCCTGTTCAGCCGCGGTGCGTCCATTGGGGCGTTGGGGCGTAGCCCCACCAACCATGGACACGGAGGAAGATTGACGTCTTCGCCGGCCGTAGTCAGTCAGGAGGAGGACGCGTTGCTGAAGGGGGTGGGGCAGCACTAGAGGGTTGGGTTAGACACAGACTAAGTGACAGCAGCAGCAGGGCAGGCCCAGTGCGCATGTTCAGGTTTGGATTGTGACCAGCCCGAACATGCGCATTAGTGTAGCCTGCAGTGCCCTGCATTATGAGAGCGAGCGAGGGCGAGCGCTGCTACTGGTCAGTGGCCGCAGCCCCCGTTCTCCTATGGGCGGGGACAGTCCATGCCCGAGCCAATCCTGGCGCTGCTGGAGCAGCGTCTGGATTGGCTGAGAGGGTTGCCACAGTGCACCAGCCACTCACGAAGGCGCCAACGCGGCGGAGGACCCCGGCACAGGAACTCACAGCAGAGGCAGCGCGGACCCGGCAGTCAGATAAGTTTTCACTTTTTTTGTTTAATTAAACTTTACTTTTAAACCCCCCCCCTCGCGTGACCCCCCCCCCCCCAGCGCAACACCCCCCCGCGCGACAAATCCCCCGGCGCGACAAATTCCCCCACGCCTCCCCCACCGCGCGTATTGCGAGCTCCGACTGTCCAAATATTGGGAGACCGACATGTTACAAGCCTTAATAAAACATGCTTCTAAAATAGTTATAGACATTTTGTCTAAAATTCAACTCGGGTGCCCGTTCATGCACTGACGATTAAATTATTCATGCTCCCAGGCTCCCCCTTAAAATCGAGTATATTTTATTTTTGCAATCACAAAACTTTCCCATTAAAAAAGCACGGCTCGAAAAGGGACCATGCGTTCATTCCCTGACTCCCTGGCCTACCAGACTCAGTGATTTTCTCCTCCTCAAAAAAGACAAGCTCCTGCAGTTTCTGGGAAGGAAGAACGGGGTGGCTCAAGTGTGGGACTGAAGGAGTTGAAGTGGGTGATGTAATGATCATGTCTGATGTGGTACCTTCTGTAACAGTTATTACATTTCCTAGTATTGCGAGATAATTTTCGTTGATAAAAAGTAGGCCTCATTGCAGAAGAGATTGGAGATCCCTCTACTACGATATCTCCCTTTCACAGCGAAGTGGCGGGAATCATTTCATTTTATTCTACGGACGTGCAGCATGTTGTGAAACAGGCATGTGGAGCAGGCGTGCCTGATTATTAACCCCTGCTGCAGAAGACTTTTCATTTTAGTGAGAAAAACAAATCTCACATCAGTTTTTCGGAAAAGAAAAACAGGCGCTTGGGTTTAATTCTCAGTCAGAGCACGGCACGGCACATGGGCTTGAGATATATTGAGTGTTAAATGCCAGTATCGATGCAATAAAGATGGTACACAGTAAGTAATAAGCACTTTCCAGATGAAGAGCTACTTTCAACAAAATGTCAACCTGCCTGGGATTATGAATTATTACAAATAAGAAATGCATCTTTAATTTCCAGATTACTAAATCTTTAGTTTCCAGGTAACAGAACTGGTCTGCTTTAGATATACGACTGAGGGACATTGCAATCTTTGTTTGAAAACTTGACACGTAAAACAAAGATAAAGTTTCAGGACAATGGCTAAATCTGACCAGTTTGATCTGGAGTTACCTTCTGTAATCCCAGTAAGTAACTGACATGTGGTCGTCCCAGGCGGGCAACTAGAGCCAAATTTCGGGGGGGGGGGGGGGGGGGGGCTGAAAAAGATTTCGGCGGGGGCTAAGTCTTCCAGCCATAGGCAGAGTGGCTGTAAGAAGGGGTGAAAACACAACAAAGCCTCATTAACGAGTAAATGGACCTGTGAAGTACTCGGGTCCGGCTGCAATTAGACAGACGCCAGCCCGCGAGGCTGTCTCAGCTGGGCTGACACACATGACGGGGGGGGGGGGGGTGGGGGCTGAAGCCTGGTGAGCCCAATGGGTGTTGCGCGCCTGGGTAGTCCTTAAACCGTATTAAATAACACATCCATTTAAACCCCACCTGTGTCTACTCTACCTGACATCTCGTCTTCACTTGCAGCAGAACTCCCCAGTTCTGTCCATTTGTCACTTACAAAGAAGTCATATTGGCCAAGCCAGGGGGTTGGCAAAAATTCTACTACACATGGTGCACGGGGAAGCGCCCGCACCCCCCTTCCTACGCCACTGCGTGAACTACCCCATTAGAAAGGCCACCTGCCATCCCCCATCTACCCACCACGGGCAAACACCTATGTGAAGTGTGTGTACAAAGCTCAGCTCAACCAGAATCACGGTAACAGCGCATTGCGCTGCCTCTTTTATATTCAGTATATTGTAAGACTGTTTTGCTTCCCCCGCCTTTCCTTGTTTTGTTTCCCTGTTTTCCCCTTGCTTGCCATTCGTTACTCTAGAGTCTAATATTCAGTATGTTGTAAGACTGTTTTTCTTCCCCCGCCTTTCCTTGTTTTGTTTCCCTGTTTTCCCCTTGCGTGCCATTCGTTACTCTAGAGTCTAATAGAGTCGGAAGGCCGTAGGGGAAGACTGTGGACTTTTCTTCAAGTTCCTGACGCTCCTGCGGAACGAGCCTGGCAACCATTACACTGCTGTGCAACTTCTTCTACTCTTAGAGTTGAGATTTCCATGAGTCTTATAGTCTGAATTCAGCACCTGAGCATAATAGGACAGAATGTATGAAGCTCTGTGGTAATACTGAATAAGCAGCTACCTATGTTATGCCATCTATTAATGTAATAACTGCACTTTCACAATTGCTTTATTAACCTTCCTGCTTTCTCAAATTTGCTTGAAAATGCACGATTTTTCTTCTTTTTTTTCAAAATTTTCTTGGGGGGGGGGGTAACCCCCCGAAACCCCCATTTTGGGGTTCGGGCTCGCTCGCTACGCTCGCTCGCTACGATGCTGTATGCCAATTCGTTTGCGCCCCACCACTTTAAAATCTCACCCACCGCCCCTGCCTTCACATGTGTTCACCCGACTCCTGAACGTAATGGAACATATGTAGGTAATTAAATTCAGCAATGCGGCTATATTGGACTTTATGTTACAGTTCTTATTTGCAATTTTAAAAGATATTGTGCTTATGAGCTTATGCTCACATCACTAATTCTGAAGGCTGTTATTATCAAGGTTACATATTTGTTTATCTACCATTAGATTACAAGGGCACTAGCACCCTTCCACTTCTGGTACTTTCCAGTAAATCTTCTTAAGAGTTTCTAGTTTCTCGAATAGATGTAATTTCATACATTTATATTTACCTCGTTTTCATTGCTTGATTTTTTCTCAGCAAAAAGTGTCACTCATAGTTGTTGAATGTCACTCATATTTACACTCAAATTATGAAAATGCCACACATATGCAATATGAAACCTTGGCAGCTATGCAGAAGGTAATTTAGTTAGAGAACAAAATACCTCCCCAAACCTAAGGCCTTTGTCTCAGCTCTGGGAGCCAGTTCAAACCTCATCAAGGAGCTATTCTAAAATAGTTGCTACAAATCCAACTTTACCAATGAAACTGATTTGTAACAAATATTTTTTTTTAAAGTAAAAGAATGAACTTTTTATCTGGTTCCTAAGCAGAGATACCATTATTGACTTTAATAATGTACCCCAGTGCTTTCCTACGGACCAGTTAACCTAACTACAGTGAAATATAGTTTTAGGGCATTGCCACTGTAAGGGCATGTTTGACAATAAACCGTTACACGTCCTACTTTTACATACCAGGCACCCTGCATTATGGGCATTTAAGGCCTTCGTAGGTGTGACTTGTTAATATTTCTAATGAGGCTTTAGGCCACCCAAAAGGTTTTTTTGGAAGGCTGAATTTACAGCTTAAACCTGTACAGCCAGGTTACTGGTGGCAGGCCTGATGTCATGCTCCGCACTGTCACTTTAGTGGTGGCACAATTCATTACGGACATTTAACGTACAGGCACTAGGTACACTTTGTACCATATACTAGAGACTTACAGGGAGGTTACATACGCCGATTAGGAGTATAGCCAATTTCAACATGTTTTAGGGGTCAGAGCACATGCACTGGGGCAAGGTTAGCAGAGTCCTGGGGTGCACAGTAAAAAAACACAGCAGCCAATAGGGGTCATCATAGGGGTCATCATGCAAAAAGAGGCATTTTGTTAAACTAATCAATGTGAAATTGCACATTCAGATTGTTTAACAGTCTAACCAAACTTTAGGGAACTAGTGTAGATAAATTGCTTTCAAAGACCTCCTTTGGAGGATAAACCCCAATAGCCCCAACCGCCATCCACCTCTGGTCCTGGGCATTATTGGCTGTCCCTTGCACTCCTTGCTTACGGCATTGCCACTCAGGATGCTGTCCACACTGGCTTGACAGGAGATAGGCTGCCCAGGATTTTGGTAGCCACATATTTGCTGCTCAGTTTTGATACCCCTCCCATCACAGACAATTCTTTCCCAATTCAGCAACTCAAAAGCAGAGGTAACCTACAGCAGGATTTGAGGAATCACCATATGATTCGAGGAACTACCACAGGATTCGTCAATCCTAGGACGGAAGTATCTACTGCAGGAGTCAAGGATTCTGCAGACTATAAAAGCCATACTTAGGGTGTGACCAGGTGCTAGGGTTTACTCCCTGTTCATGTTTGGAAGCCTCTGCTTGGTCTATTACGCTGAGACAATCTTTAAACCGGACGCCTAGGTCATCTTCTCCTTCTTTTGCTCCTTGTGGCATCTCTTGCAATTATTTTTTTGCAGCATCACTACAAAGAAATACCTTGCTTCCTGGAAAGACTTCAGCCTCTTCCAATTCTGGCTCTGGGGAGTTAGATTCATGTGTTTGGAATGTGAAAATATTGTTACATTTGTGAACTACCAATACTTACTGGAACTCTGCATTGCCTTCTAAGTTGTGCTCAAACAACTGTCTGTTGTGATTTTGCAGTTATTTACAAATCCTAAGTGAAACTTTGTTTTGGTTTGGTGTCTCAAGATAGGGAACATTAACAACTTACTTAGGACATCAGATAAGGTCCCGTCTGCCAACGATTCCTTGGCTCTAGCAAGGTAAAAGTGTTGCACCAATGCCATGCTTAATGTTTACTATAATGCACAAGTTGCTAGACTGATTCTTAGGTATTTTTTCAGTTCCTGTAGCATGTTAGCATTCATGTGAAATCCATGTAAAAGAAAAACATGCATGTGACGGAAATTGATGTAAGAGAAGACAGTAACAGTAGTCGTGTGCTCTGTTTAGTACTAAAGAGCCCTCACTTGTGAGAGACTGCAGGAAACCTGAGAGCCACCCATTGATGAGACAATCTGTGTTACTACAACCGTCATCTCTTGTATCCCTATTCTCCCCATCCCCATGGTCATCAGTATCGAGCAAAGTCTACTAGAAAGGAGTCTCATGGGTTCCACGTCATTCCTGAAGCTACATTTGATCTACAGGGTGACACAGAGCACGCAACTAAATTTGACAAACTGCACACAACACAACAACATTAGAAACAGAGGAGTTCATAAAGGGACAGAAGGGGAGACATCCAGGAATTTGTACACCTTTTGCACTCCATCACAGAGCAGCCAGTTGAATCCCTAATCAAGCTTGATGAAGAGAGTGTATATGCAGCAAGATGGAACGAATTTCTATCTGACATCTTACCAAGGGTGCACCTCTATATGGAGAATCCCTCATGAGGCACTGGGGTAAGAATGTAATCCTTGTCAAAGGGCCTAAAGTTCAATTGTACTAAGACCTATTGGCAGGAAACACAGATACTTCCACCCGATAACTGACTTCCAGTGGGACCAGATGATCCCCTATTATGAATGGGACTACCCCTTCATCGCCAGCTTCACTGGAAAGGCCAATGGGGTTTTATGATCTCTAACAGAAGCATAAATGTCAATGGGTCTGCAAATAGAAGCAGAAAAACAAACCGAGGTGGGGCTTGTATACAAGTCTAACAAACTCATTACTGGAATTTAAAAAGTAAGAGTGATTCCTTTTTTGAGCTCTCCAAGTAGGATTTCATGACAACAGAAATGGACCAACATTTTAAAATAATTAATTAAATCTTTTAAAATCCTGCAATAGAAAGGCCAGTGCACCACAAGGGGTTGTAGGTAGCATTGTTCAATCAAAGAGTCAATGGACCAAATACATGCAGAAGAGCAGAAATGAGAAGGATGACCCATACAATGCATGAGACTTTCCTACCAGTGCAATTGGTGGGCCCTATTCTTGATGAATGGGAATTCAGAAAAAGGCAGACATTTTGCTCTAAGGGGTTTTCAATGGACACATTTTGCCAGGAAGACAAACCAGAACTGAGGAAAACATGCAAATATCTGAGTGCAAGAAAACAAACAAAAACAAGCATTGACATAGCCAATAGGTCTCGCCTTTGGGACCCTAAGTGTTTAGCTATGCAACAGTTGATGAGACCTATTGGCTATGCCAATGCTTGTTATTTAATTGAAAGCAGTTTTTAAAAACAGATGGGCCTTGCGCGCCGCTCCGTAAACATTATAAATAAAGGACAACAAAGCTGCCCTAAAAGCATGGTGGCGAACGAGCGCACACTGCAGTTGTACGCCGTCCCTCCTCGCAAAGTTATTCAGTGCTCTGTTACGTATACTTTGTAAAAGTAAACAGAAGCCAGGAGCACGTGATAACTAAAGGACAACAAATTTGGCATAAAAGCATGGCATCAAAGGAGCGCACACTGTAGTTGTAACACCGTCCCTCCTCGGAAAGTTGATACACAGGAGTAGGCAGTGTTCAACAGTGTAGCTTAATATAATGCCACAGCACGTAATAACATGTAAGGCCCCTAAACGTACTTACATACTGGCCCTGGTAGAAGTTTTCTGTTGAATTGAAAGTACTTTTTAACAACAGATGGGCCTTGTGCGCCCATAAAAGTTGCCCTAAAAGGATGGTGGCGAAGGAGCGCACACTGCAATCGTAACCCCGTCCCTCCTGTTCAGTTGTTCAGTGCTCGTTTAAGTGCGTGTAAAGATTGTGACAACGGCTTTATGTAAGCCTCCTGTAAACAATAACATTACATCCTAGTTTAAAGCTAATTTCAACAATTTTAATCGTAACCCTGTCCCTGTTCGCAAACTTGTCAAGAGCTCTGTTATATATACATTGTATGAGTAAACAGAAGCCAAGAAAGCGAGGACAGTTAAGTGCGTGAAAACATAGTGACAACAGCTTTATGTGAGCCTCCTGTACACAATAACATGACATCCAAATTCAAACCTAATTCCAACACTTTTGCTTAGTAATCCCCGACTGCGCTAAAATAAATTCATACATACAGAGGAGAAGAGGGTGCAGCAGCACTATGAAAACATCGAACTCCACATGTACCCACATGTACATTGTATGAGTAAACAGAAGTCAGGAATGCGAGGCCGGTTAAGTGCGTGTAAACATTGTGACAACGGCTTTATGTAAGCCTCCTGTACATGATAACATTACATCCAAGTTTAAAGCTAATTCCAACAAAAGCATGGCGGCAAAGGACTGCGCACTGCAGTCGTAACACCGTTCCCCCTCACAAAGTTAATACGCAGGAGTAGGCATTGTTCAACAGTAGCTTAATATAATGCCACAGCACGTGATAACATGTAAGGCCCCTGAACGCGAGGACATTACGGCCCTGGTAGAAGTTTCCTGTTGAACGTAAAGCATTAATTAAATAACAGATGTGCCCTGAGCGCCCAAAAAAGTGCACACTGCAGATGTAACCCCTGTCCTCCTCGCAAAGTTGGGGTCTGTATGTGTGCGTGCATGTGCGTGTGTGCGCACGTGTGTGTGTGTGTGTAGATAATATTTTACATGTACATTAGCATCAGTTATCGTATTTAAAAACCCTGAGCCCGAGATCTTACAACTGTTATTTCTGTTTTTTGTTTCTTGGCTCTTACGTAGTGCTTTGAATTCGATCTCCTAAATTAACATCAGTCTGATTGAAGGCCTGCACATAGGAAATACGCCAGGAGGAGCATGCGTGAGCTGTAACAGGAGAAGGGAACTTGCGCGCACTAACCTCAAGGATGGTGAGTTGTAATTAACATGATTATGTGACATGCAATCACTAAACAGATATAAATCTGACGCAACGTAACAAGCTACAGGCAATTGCTCTGCTCCTTTACACAATACCTTACTATTTTCCTTGCAAACCTACTCGGAAGTTTTTGAATAGATAACTTGCTACGGAGGGAACTAGTGTCCATAGATAACAAGACAAGCCCGGCGGAGCGTGGCGCGCACGCTTGGCGGGGGCTGGGGAGCGCATTCCAGGCGGGGGATCGGACCCTTTGAAGTAGGATGCCAAACGGATTGCATGGCGGCACGATGCACGTGATTGTGCGCGTGCTCGCCATGCAATCCGCTTTTGGGAGCACTTTTGAGAGCCCCTTTACTAGAGTCTCGCTGAGCGATCGCTTACGCGATAGCCAGCGAGACCTAATAAGGGTTCAGATGTACAAAGCCTTTTTGTGTTCGCAAAAGGTCAGACCACAAAAAGAAATTTTGGAATGTACAAAACCCGAATTGTGATTCACCAACATGTTGCTGAATTGTAATTTGGGGCTGCGACTACTTACCGATTCAGTATTTGAAAGGGGTGTGTTCAGGGATGTATCCATGTTTTTCCTTTGAGCAAAAAAGATTGCATTTTTTATTTAATTGCTTTACCAAAGAGCAATCACAGACATGGTGGTCTGCTAACCTCAACAGGTCACCAGCTCTGTGATGGCTGTGATTCATAGTGGGTCACAATTTGCGATGTACCTCATTAATATTCATGAGGTAGGTCGGATTGCGACCCATTACAAATTGGGTTTTGGCTAACCAGCCAATTAGTGCATAGGTCAGCTCACATACACATAATTAATTCTGTAAAAGACTGTGCGTAATTTGCAACCTCTTTTACCAAATACATTCTTAGTAATCTGGCCCATGGAACCTTGTGATAAGCCCACAAAAGTAAAACTTGTAATAGTGCATGAATACTACACCTTGAATGACGGCACTCCATGGTATTAGAATTCCCAAGTGCACACTCAGTGGATAATTTGTGTTGGTGCCCCCCGCTCCCCAGGAACTTATTTATGGGCTCCGCAACTTTTGGGTCCCCATTCATAGGAAGCTATACTGTCGCTCCTCAAGGCAGTTTTAAGTGCGCATGTTCTCCCACAGCAAGCCGAAGTATTTCTCTGCAAGGCAGTGACGATGTGACATTGTATCATCCAGTGATGGATGGATAGACCGCCGATTATGAGGGCGGGAAAAAGGTTTAACAGTTTTTTTAAAAGCACATAAATACAATTACATAAACAAAAGAAAAAACATGTACTTACCATGCTTTCCGGAGACACGCCCTCCTCGCTCCCGTTGTCTTCTTCTCAGGGCCGGACTGGCCGTAGCGGGCACCGGGCAATGCCCCGGTGCGCCGCACGGGTGGGGGCCGGTTTTGGGCCCTGGGGGCCGTTTTCGTTACAGGGGCGTTTTTTTGCAAAATCGTCCCTGTAACAATATCGGCCGAAAACCGGCCCTGGCAAAAAGCTCGGCGGCAAATTCCGCCTCCCCCCGCTGGGGGATTGGGCCGGCCGAGCACTTTGCCAGGGCCGGTTGTGGTTCCCAGTCCGGCCCTGCTTCTTCTCCTTACATCTCCTCACGTTCAGCTGAGCTTAACCAATCCTGGTGCTAAATTTGAGTAGTGCCCTGATGTGGGATCCCTTTGTTTGCCCTAAGTTGGCAGGGTATGCCCAGACGTAGGTCCCTTGCTCACTTTGCCACTGGATTCAAGATAGCCTGGCTGATGAGGGTTATGAACACGAAACCGGTCCCAGGATGCTTGTTTCCGGTCCTGGGAAGACATGGCTTGGCAGTTCAGGCTGGACTATTCTCATGAGGCACAGGGTCAGACTGATTTGCATATGGCCATGTCTGAACTAGGGTGGTGGAGTGAGCTAAAGAATGATGATGGATTAAACCCAGATCAGTTGACTGGGGGTGAGTGTTTGATTTGCTCAAGCGCTCCGTCCATCACCCCCTTTGGTATCGCTGATGTGAGAGCAGCCTCTCTCAACGCTCTCAAGGACACTGGAGGCTTGTGTAGGCTCTCAGCGTGGCTGTCTAGGACAGTAGAATTGAGAGGTTTATAATGCGCATGTTAGGCTGGCCGTCGCAAGACGGAAGGCCAATGGGACATGCGCACTATAAACTAGTGGGCAGTCAGGCAGCCCACCACTTCTGCCACTCAACAGGCTCCAAACTGTCCCGACAAAAATAAAATGGTAATGAATTAACTTCATTACCATTTTATTTTTCTCGTTCTCTGGAGGAAAGAAGTGGGGCAACGCTCCTCTGCTCAAACGGAGGAGCCGCCCCTGAATTATCATCATAGTAGCGGTAGTGTGTGTCACTAGTGCAACAACTGCCAGTGCGCCATATGGCCAGAGGTTTGCATGTGCACATGCTCGCAAAAGGCGACAATGCACGTGTCAGCACTCTGCACCTCCTTTGCAGATTCAATCGAGCTTTGTGTCAGTGATAGAACATGCCTATTTGAAATCATGCTGCACTTCGCACGCCTCTCCTTGAAGCAAACTCTTTGGGGCTCTGAGACTCTTTAGTTTTTGTAAACTATTTAGTGGCAACCATTGAGATGTAGAGCATCTCCTAAAATAGTTATTTTTCTCAAGTTAGCAGAGCCAGCGGTGACATTAACATAAAATAGCATCTCCCGCCTTCCCTTTCCCTGTCGACTCACCTCACTTGACAAATAGAAGGACTTTAGGAGACCTTCCAAACCCCTCAATGTCCTTAATAAAATAATTAGCAAAACAAAGAGGTCTTTGAACCCCCACAGAGTGTTGTTTCCTTGGGTACAGCCTGTCGAGGAGACATGTGATTTCTTCAACTTTTTATTCTTCAGTTTGAAATGAAATGAAATGAAAATGTGATTTGTAAAGCGCTGCAGTTGCCCTGAGGCGTCCAGGCGCTAGAGACAGAGAAAACCCTCGTGAGGTTATTTGTTAAACGTTAAACAGATGAGTTTTTAGCTGTTTACGGAAGCTGGTCAGGTAAGGGTTGTTTCTCAGCTGCAAAGGGAGGGTGTTCCAGAGTTTGGAGACATTGTACGAAAAGGAGCGTCCTCCTGCTCTAGCTCTATAGATTCTGGGAATTTTGGCTAGAAATGCCGTTGAGGAGCGAAGGGTCTTGTTAGGCCTGTATGGAGAGATCAGGGAGCAGTTGATGTCTGGGCCCGTTTCCCAGAATGTCTGGTGGGCAATACAGAGTGCTTTGAACTTTATTCAGTCCCTGATAGGTAACCAGTGTAGGGTCTTTAGGCCGATTTTTATTGAGGTCCTCCGAGGAATTCCCAGCAGCGCCCTGGCGGCACAATTCTGGGCGCGTTGAAGTTTTTGTAAGGTGTAGTCTGGTGCTCCCAAGTAGAGGGCGTTGTTAAAATCCAGACGAGATTGGATGAGGCCCTGTATGATTATTTGTTTGGCCTCGAAGGGGAGGAGGGGAAGGACTTTTTTGATCACTCTAAGGAGGCCAAAACAAGTAGCTGATATCTTGGTGACCTGAGTATTAAGGCTCAGAGATTTATCGAGCCATACGCCTAGGCTTTTGATGTTATCTCTGGGGGGGGGTGCCATTCCCATGCTTGGTGGCCAGATCGACTCTATAGTGGCAGGGGAGGCCGGGCCCAGGAGCATGAGCTCAGTTTTATCGTCATTGAGCTTTAGGCATGAGCTCATCATCCAGCTCTTTACGTCTTCCAGGCAGGCCGCTAGGTCTGGTGGTGACTGGAGGTCGCTCTTCTGTGTAAGGGAGACCACCAGCTGGGTGTTGTCCGCATAGGAGACGATATTAACGCCATGCGGACGAACAATCCCAGCCAGTGGCCTCATATATGCATTAAAGAGCATAGGGCTTAGAGAGGAGCCCTGCGGGACTCCACATCCCAGAGGGCGAGTGGAAGAGCGGGATGTGCCGTTGAAGACCTGAAAGGTTCTGCCTGATAAAAAAGATTCGAACCATGCCAGGGCGTCTCCGGTCACTCCTAAGTCGGCAAGGCGGGTTAACAGGATTTTGTGATGTACCGTGTCAAATGCGGCACTTAGATCGAGGAGGATCACTGCCACTGACCCTCCTCGATCCAGGATCCGTCTTGCCTCCTCAGTTACTGCCAGTAGGGCGGTCTCTGTCCCATGTTTGGCTCGAAAACCCGTTTGGGAGGAGTCAAGGAGATGGTTTTCCTCCAGAAACGATGTCAAGATGGTATTGACATGTTTCTCCAGAATTTTTGACGCCCATGGGAGTAGTGAGATCGGGCGATAGTTACTGGGGTTGGCCGGGTCAAGGGAAGGTTTTTTCAGTAGAGCCCGTACCATAGCGTGTTTCCAAGTCGTGGGAACTGTCCTACTTATTATGGAGGAGTTCAGTAGATCCACAAGAGTGGGGAAGATAGTATTGCTTGCCAGGCACAATGAGCCTGGAGGACCAGGGTCGCATGGAGATCCGGTTTTTATTTGTTGTGCCAGTTTCTCTAAGGTTTCCAATGCTATCAGGGGAAAGGACTCCAGCCGCTTGGTCGGATTTGAGGCTGAGTGCGAGCCTTGGACAGGCGGATCAGTGGGCGGGTTGGGAAAGGAAAGATAAATTTTATTAACTTTTTGAAAGAAGAATTCCACCAAATCGTTGCACTTGGACGGTGAGTTGATGTTATCTGTAACAGGTGGCGGAGACTTGATCAAGGTATTAACTATACGGTAGATTTCTTTGGATTTAGATTTTGCCATAGTATTTTTAAGGTTGTAATAGGCAGCTTGCGTGGCTTTTATGGCCAGCTTATAGTTCCTGATCATTTCCCTATAGATCGCTTTTTCTTCGGAATTATAAAACGTGCGCCACTTTCTCTCCTGTCTTTTACAGAGACGTTTGTGGTTTCTAAGATCTTCTGTGTACCAAGGAGCAGTTTTACTATGTCTCCTGGAGTTTGGTAGTTTCCACTTCAGAATTTGGGAGATGGGGGAAGGATAAATGCCCCTGTTCCCACAGTTCCTGCACCTATTCATACAACACTTTGATCTAAGGTAATCACCCTGCCACTGCAGAAGCAGCAGACACCCGGCTCCATTTCAGACACTACCTAAGCCGGACTGCTCTGTCTTGGCACCCAGGATCGATGTGGCAGGCAAAGCAGCAAGGACAGCAAGCCATACAAAGAAAGTGGGGCTGTGCCGATTGTGAAGCAGTGAACCTGGAAGAGGAGACACTCAAGGATGCTGATGGCTGAGGCGGGCAGGCACAAGGAGTAACATCAGAGAGCTCGGGAAGGACCACTGGAGGAGGGACAGCAAAATAATTACTAGGAGAGGACAGGCACAGAGAAGAGGGGTGAAAGGGTTTGGGTTCTAGAGGAGGCTTGGCAGGAGTGTGAGGAGGGAGCAGACAAAGAGAGGAGAGGGAGGTGTTAACCATTGGAGGAGGGCAGGCAAAGGAGGTGAGGAGAGAGCAGTGTAGGCCAGTCATGGAGAAATGCTTGAAAAGGAAGACAGGAGAAAGCTGGCAAAGAGATGGTAGACTTGGAGAAAGAATATTTCTCATAAAGAAATGTCATTTAAAAAAAATCCTAGTGTCTGCTTTTACCTCTGGCTATTGCCTGGTGTAGTGGTGTTTGGAACTATCTGGGGCAGCTTGAACCTACACAGGAGCTTCTCACTTGCCGGCCTTCCTGGAGGAGGTCTGGCCATGTACGATAACAGACTACCTAAGCTTCACCCTGGTCACTGTGGTAAGACTTTCAACCATTTCTCTCAAGCTGGGGGCCATTCTTTCAGACACATCCCTGCCACAAGTGGCCTCCCTTGGCAGCCCTGTCCCATCTTCCAACGTAGGTGTAGTGAGCCAGCCGGCCACTACGATACTTTGTATTGACACCCACCCAAGACTCAGTCCCAAGGGAATAAATTAAGGTCCATGGATCGCTCGAGATCCAGGCACATAACTGCACTTGTGTCTAGTGTATGTGTGCACTACAGGGCTGCTATGGCACTAGAAGGTGAGGGGCCTTGCCGGAGGTTCCCCACCTCTACACTAGCGATGAGGGGTACTTACCCTGTGGCAAAAAGGCAGCGCTGTAAGGAGCGTTGGAAAGTGCAGGATAGGAAGTGTTGCGCCACAAGGCCTGGCAGCGGTGTATCCTGGCACTGTGAGGGCGAGAGGCAGTTGTTCCCGTCGAGCAGCCAAATGGGAAGTAGCTGTAGTGTGTAGCAGCACGGCGCCTGCAAGGAACAATGCAGCCGCGTAGTGTGGCTCCCACGGCCCAACATCCACACGCTGAAGGGCAGGGCTGAAGACGCGGGCCTCAGCGAGAGTGTGTGAGGAGAGGCCGCAGGCTGCGAAGTGACAAGGACATCAGGGGCTAGCTAAGACCAAGACACGAGTACGCTCAAAAGTATGGTTTCCAGGCATGGCTAAGACAGTGGAAGAAATCAGGCGGGGATGCCACTCCTGCACAATCACAGGAGTCAAGTCAGCAGTAACCCCAATCATCACTGAAGAGTCTCGTGACTGTGTAGGAGTGGCATCCCCGCATGATTTCTTCCATTGTCCAAGCCATGCCCGGAAACCATACTTTTGAGCGTAGTCGTGCCTTGGTCTTAGCTAGCCCCTGATGTCCTTGATGAGTCAGTTCCACGGTACGTCTCCACAGATTCTGCGGCAATACAATGTGATGCCCCCTCAGTAGGAGTCCTTCCAAGCTCTCGCTTAGTTAGTCGCGGCATCGCCACATACTCGTTCGAGCTTCGTGCTCCTCATCAATGAGCCCGCTTACCCCCTTCAAGTAATCCTTCCACCAAGGAGCCTTTTTCACCCTTCTAATGCAGTTTATTGCCGTAAAGGTTACAAAGGGATGTAGTGAGCCAGCCGGCCACTACGATACTTTGTATTGACACCCACCCAAAGGTCCAGGCTCGGTCCTGAAGGGATAATTAAAGGTGCATGGATCGCTGGGGATCCAGGCACTTTAACTGCACTTGGGTCTAGTGTGTATGTGTGACCCGCAGGCTGCTACCGCGATACAAGGTGAGGGGCCTTGTCGGAGGCTTTTAACCTCTACAGTGGGGTCAAGAATGATTAATGTGGCGTGTTACCTGCATGGACAGGTACAAGATGGAGACTGCAGTGCTGTGCCGTGAGAGGGAGGGAGAGAAAAGGTCACCAGCGGGGACCGGTAGGACGGGGGAGGGAAGAGGAGAGCAGGAGAGAAGATGCCATCAAATCTAAAACTCAAAGTTGGGCATTTGTTAATGGCTGCATGAGCGCTTGCATGTCACTGCTCAGTATCAAGCAGTGACCAAAGACTTTTAAATTGGTATGCTTTGCATCATTTTGCGCCACACACAAAACCTTAGTAAATAGCCCACAAACATTTGAGAGGGAGTAAATTCATCTATCGCTGGCAAAATCACATCTCCGAGGTATATTAAAGAAAGAATGCAAGTGTTACAACTCAGGTGCCATCAAGCGGGAGCGAAATCATAACAGAAATATATAGAGAGAGACAGTATTAGAGCTACAACTACCAGGTAATGTAGAGAAAGAGAATTGTCATTCCTCCCAAGTAGGAAACAAAAGAGACAAAGAGAGAAATTATAGGATGTGCTGTCTCTGGGAGTGAGTGGCAGGATGTTTACTGCTCATCAAACACTTGCACACTGCCCTACTTAAGCAGTAGCCCCACCCTGCCTATGGTTTGATTTGACCACCTTAAATTTAAGTGCTTGACACTGCATTGAGTGAAAGTTTCCAAATATGACCTTACGACACTTTTATGAAGGCCTGCTCCACTTATGGCATGAAGATACAATGAGTGAACCAAGAGACAATTCACTTGTCATGTGCCTCTAATATATAGCCAATAGGGTTATAGAAGGAGAACCAATATAGTCTATCAATCCATATACAAGGGAGGTTTTGTATAGAGCAGATTCAGAACTAAAATACATCGCAGTGCTCTCAGATGTGACAACCAAGTGTAATGAGACACAGTGAATTAATTATTTTGATGAAGATGATACAATTAGGTCAAGCAGGGAATCAACAGATTCGAACCCAGATTTCTTGGTTAAACATTCAGCAAGTTTTGTTTTGTTCCATTCCAGCAGTAGCTACATTTCATGACCTAAATTACACACTGTGTTAAATAGATACATTGATTACATAATAAATCAAGGACACAAAACCTCGTTCCCCACCTTTAGTCCACCATAATACTTCGCAATTGACTGCCTATTTTTTGGACTTTTACTGTGAGTGAGTCTCAGTACCTAAATCGTGCTTACAATAAATTCACAGTGTGCTAATCACGTTATAATCACCAGTGTCCACCTTCTAAGATAAGGCTGCAGCTGCACAGCTAGGGTAAGAAGAGCTGGGATGGTTGAGCATGAACCCGTGAGAACACATAGGTGCGCAAATGTGTAGACTGTGTGTGTCAGACCATTGTCATGCCCAGCCCTGTATATTCGCACATGTAGCCTGGTGCAGAAGGCACTCTTCAGGGATTGGTACTAACCTGGGGTAGGCCTTATAATATGAGTGGCCATTCATAGTGTAGGGCTGTAATGCTTACACATTATAGAGAAAATCTGCACTAAAGTACAGTGTTGGTCCACTTAGGCCAGCAAGGCCCAACCAGGTATCTAAGGCCTTCTCACACAATAAGGAACTGCTTGATCCAGTTGGGAGAGGAAGGGGTGGCAGGAAATAAATCTGTTAATTAGCTTATCACATTGCACCTGGAATGGGACAGCCCAGATCCTCTTGAACAAAGGATGAAGGCCAAACCTCTGGAACCAACACAGGAGGGGCTTACCTTTGATGTTTTGGTGGGAGGGATCAGGCAGCTGTCATCAACGGGCGAAGCTGAGGATCTCAAGTGAGCTCTTTCTACAGCCAATTTGAAGTGGTCATCTTGCTTTGTCCCAAAATGCTATGTAGGAGGATGAGGGCAAGGGTGGAGTGATGGTGCGGCATCCTTGGATTTGTCATGGGTGCCTGCCTCCTTCAGCTTTCCACCTGCACTTAAAAACCCTTACATAACGAAGAGACAGTTGGGAAGGGCATGGATCTGGGAGCAACAATGGCTGAACGATGCCCACCTGGAAGGAGGAGTAACCTGATGCCCTGCAAGGACTGACTAAGGACTTTGACTCCACCTGACCCCCAGCACTGAGATAAGTCTCTCCTGGGACAATGGTGCAGCCTGTAAAATGTAAAGAAAGATATCGACACTGGTCTTCAGTTTAAAAATGCTTTATTGACAATACTGTTGATGAGCTTGCATTTTTTTACACTTATAGTAAATGCTCTCGAGTATTGACATTGATCACATTAATTGCAAAGGTGTTACGCTGGCAAACCGTAACATGTGGTCTTTGTTATAATTGTGGTGACACCCTGAAAAATACAGTTTGCCTGTGTTATATATACTGATACCCCTTGTATTGTGCTGTTGCATCTGGTTTAGGTGGGGGTATTGTAATTTTAGGGTTCAGGACCCACTAGGAGTGTAGTGTGAAATGAGGGTGTCATCAAAGGTACTTTCACCTACCCGAGTGTATATATTTGTAATTTAATGTGTAGTATTTAGGATGTGTGTATGTAATAAAAGTGATTTTCATTTTTAAAAGAAAAGGCACTGACTGGACGATCATTTATAGAGTGTTGTTGTTGCTGCCAGCATCTTGAGATTACTAGCTGACACAGTCTCTCATGAGTAGGCATTTGGCTACTCTGCTTCGCTACTCTGAGAGTCAAGCGCTACAACGGGATACTTGGCCCAGTAAAAAGATAACTGCAGCATTTTTAACTTATGCAAGTTTTGCATATAAAAAACTGCATTAAATGGGGAAATGATGTCTAGGACGCCAGCCTGGCTCTAATTGTCAAGTGCCAAGACAGAACCAGACCTTTAGCTTGAGTCTTGCTTGAGTGGACCAAATATAATCTTGGATGATGCCTTCTCATGCCACCTCAGTCTATCTCACACCGACCCTGGGTTTCTACCTCGGGGTGATCAATGTCACCACTACATCTCTTCCCATATTACACACCTAGTCTTAGTTGTAGCTCCTGACAGCTGCTCCCTTTCCAGGGATGCGGTCTCCTACACTGCACTGATGCTCTGTTATTCTTTGATCCTTTTTCCTGGCTCTCAGCCGCAAAATATAGTTTTAATTTGATACAAAAAGACAGAAAACTGGCAGGGTGTTTAGCAAAGATGGGCATAATTTGCAATTACTAGCAGGTGTTTTTGGGCAACCCGTAACACCAACTCCAGTGCAGACCAAGTAGGCCCTTGGTACCATGAAAACAGAGTATTGCTCAATTTTCTAAGCTAACGCCGAGGATAACTGTGATGCAGGTCATTAAAATGTTGCATCAGCAGAGTTAGTCTGGATTTGACAAAGATTGACCCATATTCAAAAGAAATTATTTATTTGGAGTTGGTGCCATCAAAGAATTGGGGACACTTCTGTCAACTAACAGTAAAAGCTTAATTACCCATTTGCTACCCCATGGCAACCATACCACCTCATTACCATTCCTAACAGAAGGTCTTTCAGTGCTTCTCCTGCAAGAAGGGGGGCAAATGCAGTGTATTCAACAATATATATATATATATATATATATATATATATATATATATATATATATATATAATCATCTAAAAATATAATGTACAATGTTCAAAGTAAAAATTTATTTAATCGTACATTTCACACATAACCATTTCTAGAATAGATAAATTACCATTTAAAAAAAAATAGTACAATAGTCCCATATTAAGATTTAATGGTAATGGTGTCCTGGATAGAAGTTGTTAGCAGGAGTAATTTGCTGAATATTAAGGCAGATTGGATTGATTCATGTCCCCCAACCCTTGCTCTCCTCCTAATCTGTACCACGAAATACATAGACTATTTCATGAGATCCCTTTTAGAGTGCTCTTTCAGCACTATGGCTTTTAAAAACATGTACGTGGAAATTGGGATGTAAAATGCACTATATGACCCGATTATTTCAAAGCTTTCTTGGAGAACACCTTGCCTTCCATCCCCAAAAAACACGCGGAAAAAGGAATTTAGACTGGCTGTGCTTGCTCACTGAAATGAGATTTTGGGAATTGTCCATCAAGCAATGGGCTGCACCAGTAAAGCAAGTGGGCAGTGCCAATGGCATAAGTGGGGGGTGATCTGCCAAGAAACCTTTTGAGCATCAGTACTTATGACCTTTTCATAAACTAAACACTGGATGAGGTGCTGTCACCTCTGGAGTTGTGCAGCTCTTGGAGTGAGGGCCTTAGCCTTTTAAGTAAGATACATGGGGTTTATCATATCAAGCCGAAGTTAGCTACAGGACACTAATTGAAGGTTGTTTTCTAGGAGGACAAGATCCTCTTTCATGTAAGCTCTCATGCGTCTAAACCTCCATTTTTTATAGTAAGTTACCTCTCAAAGATATAACTAGGGCCTGGGAGGTTAGAGATTCGCCTATAACTAATTAGGGCTTTCAGAAGAGCCATTGGTTTCTTCAGGACAGGAGTGACTGCAGCTGTCTTCAAGCATTCGGTTATTGTCCCATTGGTGAGGAAGGCATTAATGATGTCTGCAATATCAGAGGGAAAAAGTTTGGGATTATTCCTTAGTATACAAAGCTTGGCAAGGCTCAACCAGTATGTTTGAGGCTTTGACTTTGTCCGGCAGCTTCCTTACCTCTTCCGCTTGCAGTAACTTGGAGGAAGAAGACATTCCAAAGAGATCGGGCAGCGGTGGGGACTTACTGGCTCATTTGAGTGGACTTTTTTGTAATATGGTGAATAGTGACAGCCAGAATTCAAATGCTTATATTTTAGAGATATCTTGACCATTGCATGGGGACAGTATGAGGGAGTGGGGTTGTATGACCTGGCAGAGGGAGCATTACATGCCACCGGTGCCGTAGGAGGGGGTCAGTCAGGGGGAGGGACAAGGAATTTCCAGATTGTAAAATTTTACTCAGTTTTCCTGTACCAGGGAATTTCAGGTGCTGGAACACAGGATCATTTGTAATTGGATGGAGAGGTATCCCAACCGCAGATACTGCTCTGCCCCACAAGCAGTCAAAGCCTGGGAAAATTAGTCCCAGTGTAAGTGAGCGATGCACAGTGTTAGTGAGAGCTGGATAAACGTATGGTTTCAAATGGCGATGCATTGATGCACTGTGAGGGAAAAGGTTTGACTCAATGGAGAAAGAGGTAGGAAATGTAGGGTCTTTTATACAAGCCCCAGTATGTCACTTATTCCCATGTTAAAAGTGACGCACTGGCAGCGCAAGGGGCTCATATATAAGCACTGCGGAGAGGTAGTTACTGAGACTTAGTAGACATGGCTTTAGCGATCAGGCAGAGAGGACATTAGGTTCTGTTGTACAGAGGTATGCATAGGTAGGTCAGAGCAAATAAGGCAAAGAAGAGGGGGATGGAGATTATGGTGTGGAGAGTAGTGAATTAGTTTGAGAGGTAGTCAAGTGACGTAAGGCAGAAGGAGCCAAGAAACTGCATTTGAGGTTATGGTATGGAAAGCAGTGTATGTGATTTGAGAGTTAGTTAAGTTTTGGAAGGCAGAATGAGAAAAGAAAATGCATTTCAGATTATACAACAATGTACTTATAGACTCTGTTAGCTGTACCTGAATGGCTCTGTGAAAGCATGCTGTAACTGGGAATAAAACACTATGCATTACCTCTAAATGAAAACTTTGCATTACTGCAGGAGCGCACTGTTAGTCATGAAGTACGCAGTTGTCACAGAACTTACTCAAGGAAATAATTTACATGACCTTATGCTATTTCTCGTTATTTTGCCACGATTTGGAGCATTATTTTTGTGTAAGCCATAACTGTGAACTACTTGAGAACTTGTAAAATGTTGCAGAGTGTTAAACCCATGAATTGTAATTATTTTGATGCAGTATGCTTAGCATCTCAAAACACATGAATTTCTTATTGTGGTTGTCGCATTGCAGAGCGCATCCAAATAAATGCACATCTGGCACGAAAGATACATTTACGACAAAACTAAAAAATATCCTCAGCATATAAGACTCATTACCAAGATACCCAAGTGTTTATACACGTAGCTGTAGGATTTTCTTAGATTTCATGCGAAGGATAATTCAACTTCCACCATCATCAATCTTTCAGAATTGTTTAAAGTTAGTGAATGACGTGCACCATTTCTCGAGTTTATGCCTCCCTTGACTTTTTTTTTATTTTTTAAAGGCACATTTGCAAATTACTGTCACACAATAGAAGTTAAAATGGAACCCAGAATATTAGAATTTTGAGAGCTCCATTGAAGACAAAGTAGCTCTGGGCTTATAATGGCTGGTCTAAGCCTTCTGCTCCAACATTCCAGTGTTTGTTTCTCCATTTTTAATTTAGACCATTCGACCCTCAGTTGGTGGAATCTACTAATAGCCTTATAGCCCTTCTGACTCAGGCTATACGGGTCATTAAAGACCCTCTCCCTTGTTGTAGGCTCTTCCCTGCTGCTCTGTCCTATAACTCGGGTGCAGGGCCTTTAACAACCATTATAGTCCTCAACAGCAGGCATTAAGCCTAAATTACACTAATGAAGCTTACTTTAACATTGACTCCGCATTTGTCTTGAGCAAAAGAGAAGCTTAAACAGATTATTTCAAGTGTTTTAATAGGTATTGCAAGCTTCCCCTGAAGGATTTTAAACATAAATACAGTACTGTAAAGAAACGTGATTCACCACATATCTGAAGTGTGTAATATAATCTTATTTTTGGCTAACAGATGGTCAAATTTGAATGTCAGCACTTTTCTTCTGTGGTTCTGTTCAACGCATTCCAGTATATCAGCAACTCACTAGGACGGATGTGGTGACAAGTTACGATTTTTCTAAATCTGCAAATCGAGAATTCAATCTTATCAGGGAAAAATGTCTCTTCACTGTGAAGAGGCTCGGGCTTTATGTTGAGCTGTTGAAGGCACATTCCAACAAAGACATCTTCCAGTTTAAAAAAAGGAATGCTTTGCGAAATAGTCAAAACATCACGGGCAACATCAGTGGAAAGAATGTACCCTGTGCCAGAGCAAAATGGTGGATACATTTTGTCAGGATATTCCTCCTCGTTGACATACCACTTGCTAATCCTACTCCGTATAGGTAATTCATGAAGTTTCAGGTAACCAGTGAAAAATCTAGTAGTTCTGTTCTTTTTCACCAGCAATTCAGTCAGGTACAAGACATTGACAAACATGTCTGTGTCAGTCTTCATCACAAACTTGGTTTGAGGGCAATAGTGGTCGACCCACTCAAGGCCCATCACAGTCTTTAATGTAAGATTGTAGTAGGTGTCAGTGAAATTCTTTTGGATGATATCTCTGTAGACCAGGCTTTCGGCAGCAATATCGGCCTCTGCTTTTCTTTCCCATTCCGCCAGTGTTCCAACAAGAAAAAATACTGCAATCCTTTTGTTTCCAATAGTTTGATCTTTTCCCCAAGTGTGACGGATTGCTGTTCGAGCTTTTACATCTTTGGGTCTTGCTGCCACAAGGATCACCAAGAATGGCGGCTTTTGTTGACACCTTGCATCCGGTAACAGCAGAAAGGTTCCATTGTCAGCTCCAAAATTAAATATGAACATTGCTCTCCCATCGTTACAGGAGAAGCAAACTTTTACGAAGTTCTGTTGAAGTGCAAACATTAAGAAGCCCATACAGCAAAGCAGCAATGTCCCGATGAAGACCACCCGCCTTTTAGCCATCTGGAAAACAACAAAAGAAAATAAATAATATAGAACATATTATTTTTCACAAATTGAGGTTTTGAAGTAAGAGACAGAGAATTTTAGTCATGAAGACAATGCCATTCCAGTGATAATCTTTGATTAATCACCGATATCAACATTAGCGTCTTAGTGAACATTCACAGTACGCAAGGTAGAAAAATAAGGCAACAAGCACTGGCCAATAGGTCTGGCTTATGAATGATAGTGCCTGTTGTGTCATTGATGGGTTTAGCCGCTCAACGGGTCATCATAAATGCACTTTATCACTCATCTTTGCTCTCATGTATCCATTAATCATCTGCTTACTTATTCTTGCATACACCCTCTGACACAACCACAATAAAACACATACAAACCAAACAACATATGCAAGATAAGTAAAAGAATACAAGTGGAAAAATAAAATATGCTTCCATTTACACACGGCAGGCATTTGAATGCAATAATGACACTAAACATAGCAGCGAGTGCCCGTCTTGCAGAGGTACTGTAAATAGTCTATTGTTGTTTTCAAGTTCCAGCTTGGGCACCACATTTAGAACCAACATGCTGGTCATCTTGGAATGGTGAAAAAATGATACACTAGGGACAACAACTTTCCATAATGGTGTCCTGGTGGGATGCAGCGCACTGCAGATGAAATGAGTGGCAATCAAGTGAACCTTAAGCAAGGCATGTAGAGTTATAGTATACTCTTAAGAAACATTAAAATAAACAGAAGAATAAAGGAGGAACTATAAAAGAAGAAAATTACAATCTAAAGGACTGGCAAACCAGCCCGGACACTGAACCACACTCATTTTCAAATGGAAGTACATGTGATCAGAATATGCATCATTCACAGGACAAGAGAGCCAATAACTAATGTGCACTGAACCATTACCCCATGGAAGCAAAGAGTTCATGACAACCAGACAGATCAATGGCACCGAAGAGATGACTCAAAGCCCCTAGACGGTTCAATGTGCATTTATATTTATATATGCGGGTGTTATTTAATGACTTTTTTTTTATTACAAAATCCTACCAGACTACTAGGAAGTGATACAGGCAGGAATTATTCAGTATATATGTTCTTCCCCTAGGTGGTGTCAGATGGTAACACCAAAATCCTTCCTAACAAAGATAATCTGTGACATTTAATGTAACAAAATACCCATCTGTAGGCTCTAATAAAGAGAAATACCAATCTACTGTTAAATGATGGTTGGCTTTAAAATATTTTTTTCACAATCAATATAAAATCGGGCTTACTGAGTTTCTCATAACTTCATAATAAACACATCAGCCCTATGGCATCAGAAATATTATTTCCTAGTGTACCAATCAGGTCTCTCATTATTGATTAGCTTATCACCATAACTAATCGATGCCTCCTGTGCTGAGATTAAGCTTTCCATAAAAGAACCATCAAGCATAGCCATAAGATCATATAGTATAAATAATTACAGTGGGCAAAGCAAAATACTTTCTCTCCTAAGAGAGACTAACAGGGATTATTGTAGTGCAAATCTTCTATAGTTAATGATGGAAAGGCAGGGGATCTTTGCGGCTGTCATAGTAAATTATCTTGTTATCTAAGAAACCTTAACAACATCACAGTGTCTTGGGTGTGACGCTGAAAGTTCAAGCTCAGGCAGCCATATTGCTGCTGATAGTTCAGACAGCTGGAGAAATAAACAAAGTAATTCCAGCTGGGTGGAGGGGAAGCACTATTTTCTGTGAAAGCACACAACTTCTGGCCAAACAAAAACATATACCTCATTGCCTAACGGCTAGGGCGGTCGACCTCAAATCTGGGGAACTGGGTTCGAGTCTCGGCAATGACGCTGAACATCTTGTGATTCTGGGCAAATCACTTAATCTCCCTGTGCCTAACAAAAATGAATGTGTCCTCATGTAATGCAACTGGTGCTATGTAAGCGCTTTGATACCCGATTCGGGTCCAGTTCGCGCTATATAAAACTCTGTAAAATAAAATAAAATAAATTGCTACTATCACATGAGGGAGCCAAAGCCCCACTCTGTAGTACTCTTGAATGCTCTTTTTTAGGTTGACTACATTACTCATGGCAATAGCTGCACTGTCAGGATAGACCTAAAAAGCATTATAGAGCACGTTTTTTTCTCCAATTTAATCACAAATTAAATTTGATACAATAGGGTGCCGATTCCGATCCGTTAAAAAAATGTACCGTCCGACTCGTATCCGTGTTTTTTACGTACGAATTGTACAAGTACCGTACAAACTGCGAAGTACGATTCGTACGTGAAAAATACATACGAATTGCGTCGGGAAAATGGTCCGAGAGGGAGCCGTAAATTTTTATGTCCGAATAGCGTCGGGAAAAGTGTCCGATAGGGAGCCGGACATTTTTACGTGCAAATCGTAAAACAGAAATCCGAACGCGTAAGTACGATCCGTACCGCCCGTTCAAATACACAACGGCATGTAAAAGGCCCCGTACGGAGCGAACGCTGTAGCACACATGCACACGGGTAAACTTGTGCCCGGATACGAGTCATACAGCCCCCCCTCACACCGCACATGTCAGCACCGTACCCCCGTATGTCAGCACCGTACCCCTCCTCCACACCGTACCCCAACACCGTAGCACAGCCCCGCACCTGTACGCGCCGTACCCCCACCCCGTGTAGGTACGCCCTGTCCCCCCACCCCCGTATGCGCTGGGGGTACGGCACGTACCTACGGGGGTGGGGGGACGGCGCGTACCTACACGGGGTGGGGGACGGCGCGTACCTATGGGGTGGGGGGACGGCACGTACCTATGGGGGGGTATGGCGCGTACCTACGGGGGGTGGGGGGATGGCACGTACCTACAGGGTGGGGGGACAGCGCGTACCTACACAGAGTGGGGGTACGGCGCGTACCTACGGGGGTGGGGGGACGGCGCGTACCTACGGGGGTGGGGGGTACAGCGCGTACCCACGGGGGTGGGGGACGGCACGTACCTACACGGGGTGGGGGTACGGCGCGTACCTACGGGGGTGGGGGGGACGGTGCGTACCTACGGGGCTGGGGGTACGGCGCGTACCTACGGGGGTGGGGGTACGGCGCGTACCTACGGGGGCTGGGGGGACGGCGCGTACCTACGGGGCTGGGGGGACGGCGCGTACCTACGGGGCTGGGGGGACGGCGCGTACCTACGGGGGTGGGAGGACGGCGCGTACCTACACGGGGTGGGGGGACGGCCCGTACCTACAGGGGGGTGGGGGTACGGCGAGTACCTATGGGGGTGGGTGTACGGCGCGTACCTACGGGGGTGGGGGGACGGCGCGAACCTACACGGGGGTGGGGGTACGGAGCGTACCGGGCCCCCTTTTCCTCGTGCATCGCGGCGTACTTAGCTTTTCCGGCACTTTTTGGCTCCCGGAAAAATATAGCCGTGTGGAGTGCTGTGGGTACGAATCGTACTTGCTGGTCCGTAAAACGCTGCCTTACTCTGTGCGGACGTCGCGGACGCACTGTCCAGGATCGGAATTGTATGTATTTTTTAGCCGCACGGTGTTTTTTATGATTCGTACGGAAATGGTATTTCTGTACGAATCGTACTTGCTGGTTTGTACGGTGGATTTCCCGGGTACGAGTCGTACGGAGAAAACGCTCCGTACGAGCTTTTGTACCAGGGTTTTACAGGATCGGAATCGGCACCCTAGGTGTACATTTTAAAGTGATTCTAAATTTATATTGTTCACTTGAGAAAATGATACCTTAATTATGTTTGACCTTTACATAGTTTCAGAAAAACATGTTATATTCAACAATGTAAATAAATACTTTTACAAAACGCAGAGAGTACTATGTCTGTTTAACTTTGGATGAAGAAATCAAGAATACAATTTGAACCAAAAATAAACATAAAATTTTTACAAAATTGGGGAAATAATTACTGAAATGACAATTCCACAATAACACAAAAAGAAATAGGAAATATTTTAGGCGGAAATGCATAGGCTTGCAATGATTTGGTAGTTTGCAGTGATAGAGCGCTTACAGCACTCTAAATTGTATGGGTGCACTATACTCATGGTTGAAACGCACTCACATGTATTTTGTCGTTTGCAGTGTTTCATAATTATTAAGATGCATTTATTCACGTTATAGTAGCACTAAATTGTAGTGTGCATATTCAAGTAGGATTTTACATGTATTAAAGACACTTATAATTCCTGTATGCGTAATGTGCAGGATGAAATTATACTCGTGCAGTGTATACTGTGTTTAGTTTAAGTTGCTCAAACTGTAAGTTGTTTTGAGTTTCGTTTCTCTTTGGTTGCTCAAGAAATAATTAAATGAAACCTTTTTGTGCTTGAAGACAGTGTGTTCTCATTCTACTGCAGGTGCAGGAATTCGACCTCGTTATTCTTAGATTGAAAGAGATACCCGGAATGTCTTTGAAGAAGTCTGGAAGGCGAGAAGGGAGGACTCCTTTCGTGCCTGGCGTATCTGAAACCCAAGGCCACTGGAAGACGAAGAAAAAATTATTAAAGCTACTGTGGAAAGCTACTGAAAACTCTGCAATTGAAAAAGTTCACCATGTGACGTATTGTGGGTTGAACATTGTCTTTTTATATGATGCGCAGGGACTGATTCTGAAGTCTTCTGCTTATTTTCAGAGGAGAAGGAGCATCTTAGAGCGAGCTCCATAGCTTTAAGATATCAGACTCATTTGACGCGAGTACTTCTTAGGAAGTCAACACGTGCTGACACCTTTGGGATATGACAAAAGAGAGATTGGTAGGACCCTCATTTAGAGCAGTGTAGGGAAAGAGATTTTTGTTTTTGTTTTCCTCCCAGATGAAAAGAGAATTGGACACAGCTTCTATTCTGTGCTGTATTCTGATTTTGAAGTTCATCACGTTATGCCTTTTATGCCGAATGAATTATATTTGTTGACTCGGCTCTGTATTGATTTTCATGTATCTATATACTCTGATACTGAGGTGTGTTTATATTCAATTATTTTTGTCCTTATAATACACCCACAAAATTTAAATTTGGAGTCTGTGGTCCTTTAGAGTATGACTAAATTGAAAGTAGAACCTTGAATTGTTTCACTCCCCTCCACCACTTTTAGCAAGCAAATAAAAGACCATCAGTCTTAACTTTAGTAGAGAAAGCAGAGAATATAATTGGACGTAATCAGTAGCTAAAGGTACAGGAAATTGTGGACCTGGGACGGAGTAGACAGAAATATAAATTCTGCACTGTTAAACCATTTCTAAATACTTTCCGTTCTAAAGAGCAGATGGCGTGAAAATATGACCGTATGTAAAAGTTGACCCGGTCGCTCAAATTTCATTCTGAATGAGGAGAAATTCATTTATCTACAATAACTGAAATAGCAGCCAGGGAAAGTGAATCGATTTGTTGGGATGGAAAAGTACTCTGCATGGTAATGAGCGTGTACCTCTGCCCTGAGTACCCAACTGTATTGTTGTACTGTTATATGCTGAGGATATTTTGTTGTTCTGTTGTGAATTAAGCTTTTGTGCCAGCTCTGCATTCATTTGGAAGCATTCTGCCATGGGACATCCGCAATTATTCATAATGCTGATTTTTGTTGTCACAGAAAAACACGGATCATGCATGTGTGCCATGACATAGGTCTGTCTCGCAGATTGCAGTCTTGTTAGACTGGGAGTGTGACCAACGCGCGACTCCCATAGTTGTGGAAGGTTACAGTCTTCACCAGGAGCTACAAAACAGTGATGGATGGAATACTTGAATTAATCTCAGCCACTGTACTCACTACTGTGAGGAGAGAGCCTGGGCCGCACACTGGCGAGAGTGCTCCGCCTGCAGAGGGAAACCGATTAGATACCGGAGGTTACACCTGAGGATGGGGGCCAGACCTCAGATAATAGTAGAGTACTGGCAGTATCGCTACGGTTTTACACCCAGATATACACCTCTAGGTATACGGAGGAGGGCAGCGCACTGGCGGACTACCTCTCAGAGGTGGCTATGGTCTGGCTGTCTGCTCCACAGCAACAATTTCTGAGTGAACCAATAGCAGTTGAGGAAATCATCTCCGCAATCGATTCCATGGATAGATCCAAGGCCCCCGGCACTGATGGCCTCACAGGACTATTTTACAAAAAGTGCAAACATCTTACTCCCTGCCTCTTAAAGCTTTACGTCAAATCACTTGAGACGGGTATAGAACATCCCACGCTTCATTAAGCGATCATAAGTTTACTGTTGAAGCCTCAGGGGAACCCTTTGCACTGCCAATCCTATAGACTTTTCACTGAATTTTGATAACTCTCTTCCTCCGGAAATCGGTACACTCTCCTCCACTGCTTCCTCCAAAAAGGAAGTGGAAAAAATCCTAATGCTCAAGTTCCTGCCCTAATAGGCCTTGGCTCCTAGACTTCATTACTGCCCTCTATTCGGTCGTCTTGATTGACTTTTGACATGGTTATATACCTGGGAATAACACTGTTAGCATGCGTTGTACATACATATGTTCAAATGTTCCTCACCCATTACTGTATCCGCCCTACCCTTATGTGAAGAGTTCTGATACCTACCGGAGTCTTGCACCCACTTTGCATAATTATGTAACAAATGCTTTGCTTCCCAATACTGTACCCCTCTTACCCAAAATTGTGAAGCACTCTGATACCCGTAAGGGTCAAGTTCGCGCTATACAAATCTTTATAAATAACAATGAAATAAAATAAATGAAATTCGATTGTCTCTCCTTTTCAAGACAATCATCCCCTCTATCCAGTCAGACTTTATTCTGCACTAATACACCTCATTAAGTTTACGTACGTTGTTTTTCATTTTGAACAGGATATCGCAAGAGGTCCCTGCAGCTGTGGCTTTACTTGTTGCAGTGAAGGCCTATAATTCTCTGGAGTGGCCCTTCTTTTTTGCAACACTGCAGAAACTTGGCCTCCCGCGCAGGTTTCCGTCCCTAATCTAGCTCTTCTACCCGCAGCTGTTGGCTCCTTTCCGTGTTAATGGTTCTTTGATGTCCAGGTGCACACCCGCCATGGGCATCAGACAGAGGTGCTCACACGCCCGGCTCCTACTAATTTTTGCCATGGACCTCTTATTGCGACATCTACAGGAGAAACATCTTTGGCATGCACTACGGTTCAACATAGGCCCGTTGCTTCTATCGCTTTACGCGGATGACATATTGGTTTTCCTTAGGCATCCCTCCACAAAGTTGCATCCCATTATTCATGTGATCCAGAGATTTGGTCGTTTTTCAGGTCTCCTGATCAACTGGAGTAAATAGAGCTCTTCCTGCTGACAGCGGTCACGTAGCAGTTTTGAAGAGCTCTCCCCTTGCAGTGGCGTGATGATACCGTCAAATATCTTAGTATCCATATTCATTGCGATAAGTAACAGGTCCTCCGCCTGAACTATGGTCCAGCTGTGAGTATACTAACGCAAATCGAGAGGTGGATAAAGTTGCCGTTGTTATTGGCTGGCCATGTGGCCATTATTAAAATGGTCGTCCTTTCCCGATTTCTTTACTTGTTCAATATTACTGTTCCTCCCACTAATGCTTTTTTTGCCACATTGTGAGGTCTTTGGTTGCGATTAATTTGGGTGGGCCGTAGATTGCGGGTAGGTTGGAAGGCGCTGGTCCTCCCGGCGGCTTTGGTGTGCCGTTCTTACCCCTTTATTATTTAGTTGCTATGTGTCAATACGCGTACTATTGGTACTATGGAGATGCTTGCCTTCCTTATGACCGTACGAATCAGGATTTAGCAGGTGATACACCACTGAATGCCATCTTCCCATGGGTCTACCATTACACCCCACAGGCATACAGCCACTCTCCACTACTTGTTGGGCATGGCGCAGTCTGTTGCGCCTTCTGGGAATGGGATGGCTATACTCCTCTGAAATACCGCTTGCAGACAACCACTGGCTCACCCCAATGGCAGAAAATATTGTCAAATACACACTGAATCGTTATACCCTGCACTCCACTGGAGATCTGCTCCCAAGGGGCCACGCTATCTCCTTAGCAGAGAGAACACGCTTTGCCACCGCAACGCTACTTGGAAGGTTAATTTTGCATCGTATTCAGAGTGCATTACGGGCCCATATATCCTCATACCCAATTTCCCCTGATGACTCCCCCTCACTCTTCTTATAGAGGAATACAACGGTGAACATTTGGTCTCTAGGTTGTACCGCACATGTCTAAATATGTTGCCTATCGCAAATGACCGACTACGGGAGGCATGGAGGGAGGACCTGCAGCACCCTTTGCCGGACAATGTCTGGTATTACTATTGCCTCCAAACCAAATTAGTCTCCTCGAATCATAAACAAATTGCTGAATTTTAAATTCCTCCCAGGCACCTAAATGACTCCCAGTCTCATGGCCAGGAACGACCCCACCCACCCCTCAAATGTAATCCTGAAGACGCAGACTTTTTTCATGCAGCATGGACATGTCCACACATTAGCAGTTACTGGTTTGACATTTTTATATTGCTTTTACAGATGGTGGAAGGTGGCGTTGATGCAGTGCATGGCATCCCAAAGTAGTTCTGGCGCTTCGTCACAATTGCACTTTTGTTGGAGAAGCGGAAGATTGCAGTATGTTGGAGGAGCGGTCATAGCCCCACTGCTGCGCAGTGGCTTAAATGTCTTATAATTTGTGACACAACTAGTGAGCTATATGTCTTGCTGCAGCCACCCGCATCTCGCCCAAGTAATATCTGGCAACTCCTCCACACTTACTTGCAGCACTCGGGGCTAGCCAATCGGGACGGACTCCCTGGGGCTCACGCATCCAGTTCATATACACATTGTGAATGCTGTTACTGCTTGTCCACATTTTATACCATGCTGTTTCTCCTCTCTCTAGCTCCAACGAGGTTGCAGTAGACCAATTCACCATATGGTAATGAAAGTCAGATGTGGCATTTGGGCATAGCTTTCAGATAAAGATTCGGACCAACTGTGTAACATGCTTCCTCCCTTTTTCAGCGGAACAATTATGTGACTTACAGCTCTTTATTCCTTGCTATAGCCACAAATTGTACAATTGTCACTGAACGTGGTGTTGTTCTTGTAATCGTAAGAGATAAATACAAAAAAAAATACAAACAAATTCCAAGACCCAGACCCTAAATCACATTTGGTGTCTGGAAATGGGCTATAAGAAGGGAAAGTTGAGACCCCAACAATTGTCATCTACCAAGTAGCCTGAATGGCTGTGTGAGGAGGAGTATTTCTGCAAGACTCGTGCCTGTGACCAGGACTGGGGGCCAATCCCTGCTGGGTGAAGGGACATCACCCAGGGAAACCAAGACCACCTGCTCTGGAGCCTGGAGCACCATCGCCTACCAAGACCAGTGTGCCCTGTTTGGAAGAGGAGAGCATTGCAGGGAGCAAGCCCTGTCGAGTGAACTCCTGGTGCAAGGTGGGAACAGACAGCTGCTGCACCGATTGGGTCGGTGCCCATGGGCAGATTCAAGTATGCCAGGAGGGGCTGAGGAAACAATTGGCCCTTGAAGAGTGAGTCAGAGCCTCAAAACTGAGAATCATGGTGACACGTGAGTCATTAGGAGTAGGGAGGTCTGCATGTGAACCAACCCCATGGACCGAGTAAGAACACAGGGGGCGCTTCGCCTCATCAATGGGATCAAGATCAGGAGCATCCGCATCACCCCCTGCCCGCTGCTGGAGAGCATGGGCACTTACCTTGCAGGAGGAGCATGGAAACACATCTGATCGCTGCCGCAGCCAACTGCATGGGCTCATAGGAGAGCCTGCGCCTGATGAGTGCTGTTTTGTCTCTCGTGTAGCAAACTTACCGACCAGGACCAGAGCTGTGACAGTGCCAGCAGTTGAGGTACTCTCAAAACTGCTGTATGATTCCTCTCTGCTGGAGCAGAGAAGACTGAGTACAGGCCTACCAGGCCCCGCTGACTCACTGCAAAGCGCGCTGCAGTGCCAACACACTTGATTATTTTCTAAGAGTTGGAGTGAACTCGAGTTAAAGCCTGCAAGAGTAGAGTTAGGAATCAAATACCTATTTATATTATAAAAAATTAAGTATTTGACTGGACATTGATTTATTGCTAGTGCTGCATGCATTTCAAGGCCCAGTACCCCTGTGTGCTCCGTGGCCCTCTGAAAGGGGTTCAGACACCATGCACATAGCATTTACTTACCACAACTGCGACTGAAGATGAGGTGCTTGAAAGTCACAGAATTAAACCATGCTCTCAACTCTGACCTCAGTAATCAAACAAGGGTTGAAGCTCTCACTTCCGCCCTGGACAGCTCACTTTGAGGAATATTTACAAGCCCTATAGCCACAGAAGTTTCACTTTTTATGACGTTCCTGTGGCGATAAACCCTTCACTTTATTTACAAGACGGCGTTAATGTGGCTTAATGTAGCCTTGTAAATAAGGCCCCCTTTCAGCTCCTCCATCGTCCCTATTCGCTTTGACAGAGCACTGCAAAAGATCTACACCGTTGCCTCTTTAAAGATGTTGAAGTTCTGGCATCTGGTCAGTACAGGAGTTTCTTACCTATCGAGGAGATCTAGCAGAGCTTTTAAAGGTTGATGGAAAGGGCAGAAGCCATGGCTCAGTAGGATAAAGCCCCTTTGTAGTTTCATTAAAATGGGAGAAGTCTGGTCTACTCCATTGGCACTTTCTAGGGAAACAGCTGTCTGAGTAAAAAAGAGCTTCTGGGAGCGTATGTTACACAAGCTCTGGAATGAACAAAATGATGAAGGTATGGCAGCAAAGTTCTTTCTGCATAAGACAGTGTTTACCAAGCTATGGGATAGAGGGACAGGTATGTTTGGTCTGTGTACTATTCAGGACAGGTATGTTTGGTCTGTGTATTATTAAAACATCAATAAAGATTTATTGACAAAAAAAACAGTGTTTACCAAACTTTGAACCGTATCTAGGCAGGATCAGGCCTAGTCCTGCTTGATCTTTGTACATTAAGTTCTGAACTTGTAAACTTACTTTGGATTCCCAAACAGTAAAACGGGCCTGATCTCTGAAGCTGATTGTCCCTTTTGCCCATTAATAGCTGAGACAGAGGACCATTTCCTTTTTTTTTTTTTTTTTTGCCCTGGCTATGCGGCTCCAAGGAAGCGCTGGATAGTTCCGGCAGGTAGGCTGTTGGGCACAATGCATTATTGGGAGGCTGGAAGGGTCTTGAGATGTGACACTTCAGAGCATCTTGCATTTGCCATGTCAAGATTCCTTTTCTGAGCCTGGAGAATAAATAAAGTCAGTGAGACTAGGTGAGGCTGCTGGTTAATTACCAGAAATGCACAATGTTTTATTGCTTTTGATCACTGTTGTCTTGGCTTAACGTTCCACTCTTATTTGGTGTATTATTTATATGCTGCTTCCAGCTGTGTTAATCTTTCCAGTTGAACTTTTACGGTTTTTAGTTTTTTAAAATTTATGTATTTATTGTTTACAATGTTACTGCCGTTTGCACCTGCTTTGACATCACAAACCTGGGGACTTATTTACAAGCCTCTTGCCGCACCAGTGCGGCACTTTTTATGATGCTCCAGTGGCTTTTCGTGGCCTCGTAGATATGGTGTAAGGCAACGCAGTGACTTGCGCTGCGTTGCCTTACACTGCATCAGAGGGCCGTTCCATGGGCATTGCGGTGGGTAATCCCACACAACACCCATGGGTTTTGACACATCCCAGTGTTACAAGGATCTGTAAACCTGGGAATGCGTCAAAACTGCATGCCTCTTCGCTTTTTCCTCTTTTTATGTGTGCTGCATTGTGCAGCACACACAGAAGGAGGAGAAAGCCTCTATGGATTGTTTTTGTGCAGGAAGGTGTCCCTTCCCACACAAACACAATCCTGCCAACAACTCAGATACCCTTGCACCGTGGTACAAGCATACCTGCGTTGGCGCTAGGCATCAAATTGTGAGCCGGTGCTAGCTGAAAAGACAGCAATGCACTATATCTTGTAAATATGGTGCATTCCTGCCCTTTCAAATTGGCGTAGGGCAGCGACTTGCGGCACGGCCCTACGCCAAGTCATTGTAAATGAGGCCTCTGATATCATGTTCAGACTTAACAACTTTGAGTCATGCCGTGTTGTTTTTACCGAAAGATACAGCAGTTTCTCGTCAACTATTTTGTGCGAGAAGTGCTCCAGGTATATTACATTTTATGCAAATTTTAAAGTCATTAAGTGCACTGTGATGTGAATCAATGAAGACATTGTTTGTTTTGTGTTCTGATTAAACTATTATGGCCTAAGGCCACAATAAAGTATTTATAAACAGTCCACACTGCATGGTAGCATCACTCTCTGAGCTACAAACAAACATGAACAAAAAGGAGCATTTCCAAAGAGGACGTGATTAATACCAGCAATAAAAAAAATTGTATCCACAGGATCTTGTGATTCCCTTACCTGTGGGGGCACACTCCTAAGAAGACAAGTAATCTATACTTCAACACGCTTTTTCAAACCGAAATTATTTTGCATGGGGCAAACATATTGCCAGCTGCCACTTCTGCCTCTGACGCCGTAATGGCAGAGGAGCGTCACTCCACTTGTCAAAGTCAGTAGCCAAAAATAAAATGATAATAAAACAATGTTATCATTTTATTTTCTGCTGATTTACTGACCTGATGTCAGTGAACAGCAGTGCGGAGTCAAGCCATGGCAGGGGGAAGAGTGATGGGCACTGTAAAGTGCGCATGTTGGTTTGGCCGGCCGTCTTAGGCCAGCAAAATCGGCATGCGCATCTAGGTTTTACCAACACAGCTGTGTTGCAGTCGGGTTGAAGAAACAACACAGACTTCCACGCACTAGCTGAGTGGCAAACCAAGCTGCTCAGACCAAGCCTGTGCCCCAGTGGCTCCAGGGAGGAGAGCCGGAGAAGAGCACCAAGGTGGCCGGAGTCGACAGGTAAGTCTTTTTTTATAAATTATTCCATCTAATCCCCGTGGCCCCATGCACCTCACTTTAGCTATGCAGCAGCCGCCACTGGTTGTAAAATGCGGCATACGGACGATTTCAGGTAAGTAACGGGGAAAAAAAACGAATTTCGTTGCGTGCGCTGCCTCGCCAAATGCGATGCAGTGTGCGCAACAAAATTTGTTTGAATTATTTTTTCGTTACTTACCTGAAATCGTCCGTATGCCGCATTTTACAACCCCCACCCTGTCCCTCCCCCGCCCCACGTCACCGCCCGGTGGCACACCCTATACGGGCCGTGGCTGAAAAGCGGGCGGGAGGGAAGGATGAGTCAGGCAAGGTTAGGTCGAGGTACCTCCCACTTTGTGGCGGAAACGGCTGGCGTTAGACCGGTGTGGCTTGCCTCTGCGAGGAGACCACAACCCCTACAATTTTCACCGCAATTTTCACCAGGGACTATTATTAATTTGCCTCACTTTTTCCCTGTATTTTTCACATACACCCAATTTGTCTGAAAAATAGAATATTAGGGTTGGGGCATGGGTGATGCTTGTACCGCTAGAAGCAGCAAGGGAGTAGAAAGGTGTGGATACTCCTGATACTCACTTTCTTTTTGAAGACACTAGTGTTAATGCCAGAGGCACTTCAAAGACATTTATATGCACTGTAATTGCAGTGAGACTTTGTACAAACTTTACCTTCAGGCTCCTAGGCCCCTTGCTTTGGACTTTTGACTGCCCGGAACTCCTAAAGGGCTCCTGGTGGTCGAGCCCCAGGATAGAAGCAAAAGGCAGAAGGGCAAGTTTCCCTGTGTCTCCCTGGCGTTTGGAGTAGTGTGGGTGAGTGCAGTGTGGCCCTAGATTCGTGGTTCCTTCCTCAGTAGGCGCATTAGGCTGGTGTGGCTTGCTACTCTGGGAGGGTCTACATGCCGTGATTCTCGTTTTAGCCACTTCTATCCTGGTTGAGCGCGACGGAGGCGCGAGGAAAGGAGTGGATCCAGGTTAAAATAAATAATGACAGCAAGAAAGTTGAGATCGGGTTTTTTCTTCAGGGTAGAGTCTGCGTAAAGACCAAATCAAACCCCTTCCGGAACAAAGATGCTCCTGTTATGCTGCTGAATGGAAAAAAACAGATATTCAACCTATGGGAAAGGGAGAAACATCCCCTAGCAAAAATAAATCTATTGACTGAATCGAATTGGTGGTCTAATGTTATCACTAATGTAGTTGTTAACCTTAATACTGATTCGGATGTTGGTGTTAATTTGCATTTTGTGGAATCTGATGTCATGGGGTGAACTACCGGAATCTCAGAAGGATCCTGTATAGGCTCCGGGGACATAAATAGCTGTCCCTCCTATTTGACATTTTCTGGTCCTTTTCCACCAGTGTCAATGATGGCAATTGATAACCCACTTATAATTAAGAAAGAGGCTCCCAGCCCTTTGTTGGTACAAGACATTCAGGGTGAGGATTTTATCTTACCCGATTTGGATAGAGATCTTTGTAGGAGATACTTCTCACATGATATTAGTAAGATTGTAGAGATTATTGATACACCAGCTGTGATAGACCCTGTTGGGCTAAAATTATTCAGTAGTACTCCATCAAATAATTCTAATTTGATATCCTATCTTTCTGTGGCCCCTGATTTTCTAGAGGAAACTGATCCCACTGACCAAGTCGAAAATCGATTTTAATACTCAGGCTGGTAACTCACAATGTAAGAAGCTGGTTACAAAACATATTTCAGAGAGTTTTTTTAATAACGTACATTTTAATCTATAAAAACTATTTCAGACACTACTCCTAATATAAAGAATCTGGAGGGTATATCTAGAAGGATAGAACAGGAAGTGTTTCCTATTATTAAAACCCAGCCTAGCTGTGGAAAAACGGTTGGTGATTTAGCGTCCCCACGATCGAAGGCGAAAGAGAGGAAGGAGACACAAAGAGGGGAAAAGAAAAAAGCTATGCATAGATTTGCCAAAAAGAGACAAAGGAGTCTTTGGTTTAGAGAAAATATTGAGGCCCTATCTAGTGCGGAGGCTTTTATTCAATCTTCGCAAGCATGTCGTCAAGGTATTGACCCAGAAAGTGGTTATGCAAGTTTATCGGATGAGAAATCGACTGTGGAGTCAATGGTGGTGTGTGAGGCGCCTCCCCTCACTATGTTTCCTCTATTGAACCCAATGGGTCTTGAAACCGGCTATGCTAACGCTCTAGTTGAGGGGCCTGTAGCAGCACCAATGGTAGTTCCAAGGGTGCCCTTCAATCATATTCCATCCATACTGACTCCAATGGCTGTTTCTTTCCTTGATTCTGGTAAAATGAGAGACCCTTCAAAGCTAGTAGGTGTAGACTTCCTGGTACAATATGGATGCTAATAGGTTGGATTTTATTCTCATGTTTGATGGAGATTTAATTTTAAACAGGGTTTTGCTGCTTAAATGTTTTTCAGAGATCGAGAATCTGAAGCTTATCCAAGGTAGTGATCTAAATCTAGTTTCTCTTTTACCCTTTGTAGTTGGTTTTAAATCAAGGGTAAGTTTTTATTTTAATATTACTGTAAATTTGATATTAAGAATCAGGGATTGAAAAATCCACTCGCCCGCTCGCATTTGTGAGCCAGGTTTAATTAAGACAAGCTATTTTTAGGTCCTTCTCGCCCATTCTGGCGAGTAGGAAGACATACTGCCTTTTGACCTCTATCGCTAAAAGCAGAGCAAATGTGACAAGAAAGCAAGATTTAAAGGCATCTTTATTGCTCACAAAGTGAATGAGCAATAAAAATGCCTTTAAATCTTGTTAACTGGTCACATTTGCTTGGCTTTCAGAGACAGAGATCTAGTGCATTACAGTTAGGTCAAATAGATTTTTTAAGTTACTAGACTACCCGGTCTAGTAAAAGGTTTTTGATTATTCGAGCTCTGAGAATGTCTGAAGGCTTACAAAGGGGGATTGATTTGATCCCAATTTTAGAAGAGGATGGCTATTGTGCTGCGGATAAAAGCTATTCGCCATCCCAATCTCTGTCTATCAATGGGGGTCTCTGACTGATGCAAAGGGTATAAAAATCCATTTAGATAAATATGGTAGACAAGTGTCAATCAAGGAAAGCCCTGCTTTTAGCTTTGAATGAAACTCTAAAGATGAGAATCTCAAATGGAATTGGCTACCCGGTGCATTATCAAGTGTTGCTCACAATAACCACCTGCAATGTCCATCCTATTACAGCGAGACGTGGTGCACGGATGAATTGACTTGTGATGACATTATCACTATTTAAGAAAGGAGACCATGACCTACCAGAAAACTATTGTCAGATTGCACTTCTTGATGTGGTGAGTAAAGTCTTTGCTAAATGCGTCCTGTCCCAGATTAGTGAATGGGCAGAAGTCCATAAAATCATACCTATGGAGCAAACTGGGTTCAGGGCGAAGCATGGAATGATCTATAATATGAATGCCTTTCAGGTGATAAATGAAATATATGTTAAACTTAGAGCAGGAAAAGTATACACAGCTTTTATTGGCTTCTCCACAGCATTTGATCAAGTAGATCATTCTTTGCTGTGAAGTAAGCTTTTAAACGTGGCCATGCCGGGAACCCTTTTAGAGTTAGTTTGTGCCCTCCATACTGATACTTGGTGTAGAGTTTTATTAGGTGGGGACAGAGGTCTATCACAAGCTATCCCCACTGCAAATGGATAAAAATGAGGATGCTTACTTGCCCCCCTGCTCTTCTCCCTTTATTTTTCATTCCTCCCTGATGACCTGGCCCGAAGTGAGGGCATTGCCCCGCATATTGAGGGAAAGCCAATTGTATGTCTACATATTCATTTTTGACCTAACCACTAAGGGTTTAAATAGTCATCTGCAGGCCCCCAAAAATTTACTGAAGCTCACCACCGAATGATCAATGTTTCCAAAAGTAAAATTATGTGTACGCATGGGAGGACGAAGCCTAAATAGGGAAACTTTGCATGGTCTCTAGGTGGTCATAAATTGGAGTCTGTAAAATCGTATACTTTTTGGGGGAAGATAGTGTGCGAAAAAGTAAGCGATAAAGCCCATATAGAAAACAATAATTTAAAGCCACCTTTAAGGCGAAATATCTGGGCTCCTTTTATAGGGCCACAGGGAGATGACGTTTTACACTTTTATTGGAGGTTCTTTCACGCTAAGATTCCTGCCTCCTTGTTGTATTGTGCAGAACTGAACTGACGTATTGAAATAGGGCTTTCTAAACACAGATGAAGGTGGAATCTCTAGAAGCCTTGCCTCAGTCAATCCGGCATTTTCTGTGGCCGCCTTTAGGCTAGAATTTGGAATGAGAAGTACCTGGGCACAGGGCCTCGCAGGGGTAGTGCGTTGGGCCATGCATCCAGCAAAGAGGGACCCTGGTACACTCAGGTTCTGATTGCGAAAATAATTTTAGACGGTCTATAAGAAAAGTCATTAATTTATAGAAATTTTATGATTGCGATAGTTTTGTTGAAATTAGACCCGCTTTTTACTTTGATGTCGTACCAATTAAAAGCTACTTTGAAACAGGCCACTTGGTCCTTAAGTTTCCGTAGGGATAGGGAAGCTTGCATTTTAAAGAAGGGTAACCATGTGGCTATTGATTCTTGTTTGATAAATAAAGTACAGGCATATATTTCATGTAATCTGCCACATGGAGTGTGCCGTTTTTTGGTTACTGTTGAGGCAGGGCATGCTCCCTTTAAATCTCCCTCTGGCTAAATAGTACGGTTCATCAGCGATCTGTAACCTGTGCGACAATGGCCCTTAAGATACTAACCATGTACTATTTATCTGTCTTGCTTTGTTATTATGTTGACGGAAATTGCCGAGACCAATATGTTTACAGTTCTCTCTGCCTCAGCAGTATTACTATCACTTTATGATCCTCCTAATGAAATATTTTGTCATAGAATTTGTAACTTTAAGTCGTTTTTAAAAATATATTAAGGTGCATCAGTTCTGCAGGGTGTAGGGGTCGATATTTTTCTAGTTGGGCAATTTTTAGCTTTTATGTATTGTTTGATTGCATTTTTATGGTATATAAATTATTATTTTCAGTATATATTTATTAAACCCTTGCACTGATGGCATCAATGTCACTTTATATTTAGCTCTGTATAATATGCTACTGTTTGATAGAATGAAAGTTTTATGAACCGTGGCTATTGTTTAAGTTTCTTCGATCTCATGATGGGGTGGAATATTTTATTTTGTGTATTTAATTGCAAATTAGAATTCTTTCCTATTCATATGTATGGGATTTAGTTTTTTTATGTGGGTCACTTTGGAGTTCCATGATCATAAATAAAATAAACGTGACAGTTAATGTAAGGTAGCCGTAGACATTTAACACATCTTATACTCAAACTGGCATGCATAGTGACAAAAGCTGTAGCCCATAAATCCGATTAGTATGATTTTGTTTTTTAAATCTTTTGGAAAAATGAAGAATAGGGTCTGTGGGGTGCTCTCCTGGCTGAAGTCCCTTTTCTTGTTTACTTACAAGTTTTGTGTTTTTTTGGTTTTTTTTTTAAAAACCTTTATTACAATTTCAGAGAAATACAAGTATGGGCCTACAACCAACAGGCCGGCCGCTAAAATGCAGTGTAACCCTAGGCACAGCTGAACATTCACATCGATGAAGCAACAAAAAAAGGGTCACTGGAGAGTTAATCATCGCAGTCGGCCGCAGCCGCAGTCCATAAACAAACAAGAAAGGTTTCATATTTTTAAGGAACGAAAAACAGTAAACACTCAAGGCAGAGGAAATTAATAGCAGTAGCATGTGCCCCTCGTATCGAGGGAGTAAACCAACCCGGGTAAACAGAGGGGGAGGGGGGCAAGGCCGAAGAAACCAAACTCGCATGTCGCAGGAGCATACAGGAATGCGCGGGCTAGGGAGACAGAGCGGCATCTATCTCACGCGTCTGAGGCGGGGCGCATATACCACCACGATAGGAGTTCCAGGGACCCCACACCTTAATCCACTTCCCAGGCTTGCCCCTCGCCACATACACCGTTTTCTCTCTGAACATACACCAGTCCATGTGTTCTTTCCACTCGGATTACTTACAAGTTTGATTAAATTTACATACTTGTTTTTTTTACCCTTGGAAATAAAAATTCCTGTTACAATAAAAAATATTTATTTCATGAAATAAAAAGAAACATTGCACAGACAATCAAACAAAGGTAAACCAAAGTTAACTCTTAACTACTTTTCAGTGTCTAAAAATATGCCTAATTTTCCAGTGTTTAGGAGTTATTTGTGTGGTACAGACTTGTGCAGTATTTTTGCACTATGATACAGCATTCTTAAAATGCTTATGTGGTATGTGTCAGAAACCTGGCACATGCTTCACTGTTAGTGACACTATATCATTAGAGTTGAGGTAATCCTAGGCAGTGCCAGGGAGGATAAACCACTTGCCTGGAGCACTGTGTGTACGTTAAAAGAAGTTAAGTATGCTCAGGGAGACTATGAATCTGTGCAACCATATGTGAAGATGAACTTCAGTCTCTTGTACACACGCCTACGCATAAAGTTGAAACGATTGCAGAAATTGCTTTACTAAAGGGCTACCAACATAAGTTGAGAACAGTTGGATCTGTTGCTGTTTTCCAGGACAGCCACATAATATAGTTACTTACAAATAACTTAAGCTGGACTCTTTGACAAAGTCGAAGAAGTAGTTGTCTTGACGTAGATCCAGCTCTCCTAGAGCTACTTGGAACCCGCAGTTGTTTTTAATTATACCAAGATAATGGGGCATATTTATAAGCCCTTAGCCCCACCGGAGTGTGCCGTTTTTTGACACTCGATTGGCGTTATGTGCTGGCCCATATTTACAAAGCCACGCAAAGTCACCCTGCGTGGCTTTTAAGAGCCTTTTAAATATGGCCCCTGCATCACTTTGCATGAAAAGGGTATGCAGTGGGTGTTGCTGCGGCCGTTCCACTGCAACACCCATTGCTTTATGACACTGCCCCAGATTTAAAAGGATCTGTAAATCTGAGGCAGCACCGAAACTAACACCATTGAAAGCAGGCATTAAAATGGCACAATGAGGAGAAATACTTTAATTTCTTCTTGTTTTTTGCTCTTTCTATGTGTGCTGCATCATGCAACACACATAGAAGGAGCAAATCGCCTTTTAATGATTGTTTATGCGCAGAAAGATGTCCCTTCCTGCACATAAACAATCATCCATGCAACGCAGGCACTCTTGCACCATGGCGTTTTTTAAATGACAGAGCACAGCGCTGCTAAATTGCTTGCAGCGCCGTGCTGCATAGTTTCTTTGTTAATATGCCCCAATTAGTGCTAAAGAACAGGAAACTCACACAGTCTTGATGAGAAACACGTCAATTCTTGAAACAAAGTGAGTGCTGATGATGATAATGACCTATTGGTCACAATGTACTTTGGTTTATTATTTTTTTTTGTTTTCCCTGCCGACCCATTTTGCCAATGCTTAAGGTGCCAAATGAAATGTATTAAAATAGCTGCAAATTGAAACTTTCCAATGAGCCTTTAATAAGTAAATGTATGTTCTTAATCAAAGAGAATATGGTGTTAAAAAGCACTGGAAAGGGTCATTAACAGTGTCTCCATACGCTCACTGTGCCATATCCAGACGACTAACTAAAAGCGGAATGAACTTAGAAACCATAATGCGATGTGAAGCCTTGTCATGAACTCCAGCCCAACAACATTTGAGCATAAACTCGCGATCTCGCTTTGTAACATAAAACCAAGAAAATAACAAATATTTACATAACACCATGCTACAGAAGGCTAGCACGTCACAGAGAAAACTATCCATATGTGGTACCCATTGACAGCGTTCTTTGGTCCCATAAGTGATGTTACTGTCGTGTTGAGAGTCAAATAAGAATAAATGCTAAACACTTAAAAATGAGTGAGTTAAAAATATAAATAGGTTGGATTTCATTTTATTGTTCACAAAAGTCTGTTGTTATATCCAGGAACTTGAATGCTGCCTTTGATATTCTTACAATTGTAAATTGCAAGTCCTGGGTTGCTTTTAAGGGACTGTAAAAAAATGGGGCCACGATTTCAGATTCACTGATTCTGGGCCTTTTAGTAAAAATAAAATAAAGTCACAGGAAAGGAAAACAAGGAAATAGAGATAGGTGTTGAGTCTGAAAAAGTCATGAATTAAGTGTGGTTTGAATGCACTTTGATTAAGTGATGATTAGTCTGTCCGGCGGAGAGGTGCCTGAGGCAAAAGGTGGAGTTCCTTGTCCGGAGCTAGGATTCTGTTCTGGGAAATGTTTTTAAAAAAATTACCGAGAAAGCCTCTACTTTCAATGCTCAACTTGAGTAGAGAGTAGGAGGGAGGGGGAAGAAGGATGTGCCGATACGGTCAGAGCAGCCAACTTCGAGAGTAAGGAACAAAGGGTTTGAGTCTCGGCGTCGTCTCATCCTCCAGTGATTCTGGGCAGTATCACTTAATCTCCTGGTTTTAAAAACCAAGTAAGCTTGAAATGCATGCTGACATTAGGAGATTAAATAAAAGGCGTAGGACAAACAAAAAAACAAAACGCAGCTGACAAGCACGAGCGTGCTTGAAATGCGTGCAGGCAGGGGGGGGATAAGGTAAACAGTAAACGCTGTGCAAGCGAAACTTGATAAAAGAAGTTCCACCCATCAAAGCGGATGAAAAGGAGCACTTGGGCCATGGGAAACTGGTAAAAGAAACACCCAAGGAACAACAGGTAATAGTATGCTACAACCAATAGAAACGGAGAAAAATTAAAAGGAAAGCACACAAACAAATGAAAAGTAAGGGCGGGGTGTAAGCCCCTTTTAAGATTTATGTTAAATGGATTTCACAAGCACAGCTCTGTGCAGATAAAACCTAAACAAGCATTGGCATAGCCAATAGGTCTCGCCTTTGGGACCTTATAAGTGTTTAGCCATGCAACACTTGATGTTGTTGCACCAAGGATATTGTGCTGGATAACTAAACACTTATAAGGTCCCAACGGCGAGGCCTATTGGCTATGCCAATGTTTGTTTTTAAATGCAGCCCGGTACCTTAAAGTAAAACGGGCGGCATTTAAAAAAGAGAAATGAAACTTTTCAGTTTAATTTTGTAAGGGCAGGCAGTGGTCCCCGAGACCACTGCCTGCTCTTAAAATATTTGTGCACCCATTCACAAAGGGAAGGGTTCCCCTGGAGACCCCTTTCTCTTTGCAAATGGTTTACCACCTACTTGAAGTAGGTGGTAAACTGAGAGTGTTTTGTGACCGCAAATGCGGTCGCAAAACAATAGTACATTGCAGTCTGACTCGCTATTAGGAAGGGACGCCCTTGGCACGCCACTTCCTATTAGCGAATCACAAACCATATTTTGTGAGTCACTAATAGGTTAGCGACTTGCAGAATATGGTTTGTACATGGGGCTGACCAATTTTGCGGTCGCAAACGGGCCAAATTCCCGTTTGCAACTGCAAAACAACTGTCGTACATCTGCCCCTAAGTGATTTGCGCAGAATCACAAGATGTTGAACGTCGTTGCCTAGACTTGAACCCAGTTCCCCAGCTTCGAGGTAGATCGCTCTAGCCATACGGCTACATCCTCTCCCCCACCCATATAGTTGGTCCTTTGTGGTTTGTGAGATTCAGCAAGCCACCAGAAATCAAAAACGTAGATCAGACTTCCGTGGTCAGCACTTGCTACACAAAACAAGCATTTGCAATGCAATAGGTCTCGAATTTATGAAAGTTTGAGCTATTGGCATTGTAAATGACAATGCCTTTTATTTAGTTTTTGGTTTTTAAAACATAAATAAAAGGCATGGTCATTTACAATGCCAATAGCTTAAACTCGCGTAAAGGCGAGACCTATTGCATTTTAAATGCTTGTTTGCTTTCAGTTTAGTGGAAGTACGTAAAATGCTTTTACTTTCTGGGGCATGTGCTTAATTGAATGATTTCTGCACTCCACATATCAAGGCACACATGATGCGCAGACCTCTTTTTGTAGACGCAAAGAGGTGGCCTCTTCACACCACCCAAATTAATATTTCAATACCCCATCACCGCCACCAAAGCGCCCGAGCCGGGATTGGTAAATGTGCTCTGAAGTTTTAACGTGATTTAACGAGCTAAGAGACCCATGCAGTGATGTGTTACTTGTAGTTCACGGGTTCGGTTCTGCAGATGAAAAAATGAAGCACTTCTTAAGTGGCACTATGAACGACAAAAATGTTATACTAAACTGAAAACTTAAATTGGAACCAAACTGGAAACTAACATGAAACGGACTTGAAATTCCAACTCCCTCCACGTGGTGTACGGCGATCTACTGGGATATCGGCTCCGTTGGGACCCGGTTGCTCTGCTTTTCAGACAACAATAACGAAGTGATGGGGGCAGTACAGACGGGCGCTATAGCTGAACAGCCAAGGACAAAAGCAAATGTAAATAAAACATTTACTGAAAGTCTGTGCTCAAGCATTTGCAATGCAGTAGGTCTAATCCAATCAACAAAAACATGTATTACACATTAGTTGCCTGTCAGGGCCCACGTGCAGCTCTTTCCGCGGGCTGCAGCTCCTCTGATGTGCGCAAACCTTCAGATCTCGTTTGAACCCATCCGCCGCCACATTCAAGAATGAGCATAATCAGGGAATATTGTTCCCATCAGTTTGTCTAATCTGCTGACATCTCTAGAAGCAGCCGTCTTGAAGGAGTCATTTGTTTGGTGCCGGTCTCGTCTCTGCAATAAGACAGAGCAGTTAATGAGCGTTAATTGTGTTTCATAAAAATATTAATTTCATGTTCTGCCAAGTGTCCCTCTTTAGTGTCACGTGGCGGTCCCATGGGCGTGGTAGTTTATTTCTCCTCTCAGAGTAGGACAGAAGCTTTGTTGGGGCAAGAGCAGGGGTGGGTGTGTTCACTTCAGCTACATGTTGTCTTTGTAGCCATTCTGCATGCAAAATACTTACAGGAGCAAAAACCGTTCCGTTTCTGTTGACTTTGCTGTGATGTGCGCTGTGCGCAGCCAGAGGAACAGCAGATGCGTCAGATAACAGAGAGCTCGGGGCACTGGCCTGTGACAACAACTCCTAATCTCGAAGGACTTTCTCAAGCAAAACAGTTTGACAAAGCAGGGCTGTAAAATGGTCAAATTAAATCAGCATACACGAAAGCGAAAGTCCTCAGTTACCAGGCTACAGCTGAAAAACAGATGGCACACTGCACTTCAATTAAAAGAAGTGCAAGCAGAGCGAACTAACACTGTAGTTAGGCGCCGCTGTATCGGGACTACAAGGAAGTTAGCAAATGACCAACAGCCAAGAGAAAGGGAGATAACAACAACACAACCACAACTAAGCCAATAGCAAGCGGAAAGACAGATTACATTAAGTTTACCCCAACATACAGATTACTTTAGGTCTTGCTGAGACAGCGCATGCAGTGCATGCACTGCCAAGGCGAGACCTAAAAAGGAGTCGATCCATGTGTACGCAATTCAGCACCCGGTAAGCAAGTCAAAGTGTTCTGACTTCAGCCAGAATAGCAGTCTAAGAAATGAAGACATAAACGCTTGGGATTCGACTGGGCCAAGACTTATGGGAGACCTTTGTAGAAAGATTTACAAGCAGAACATGAAAAAAACAAACGGCCCGAGTTCGATGGCGTCGGATTACGGTCCGACCGCCGTCAGCTGCTGCGGTCCAACCGACGCATTACAATGCGTGCGGTCAGAGGCAGTAGGCAGAGGAACCGTCCGATGCTTTCCGATGGGCTCCGTCGTTGTGTCGAACAGACCGCATAATCCCTTAAAGACGGCGGCTGCGTCGTGGGGGTTATGATGCCGGTTTCCGACAGCCATTCCATGTCAGCTTTTCTGACATGGAAAGGCTGTCAGAAAGTGACATTGGGAGCCCCTAGCAGGGCCCCCTTCCATCCTGGCCCTCTGCAATGGGGCATGGGGAGGGGGGGCACTATGGTGCCCCTCCTAAACATCCCTGCACCGTGAGGTGCCTGTCACATGGTGCAGAGATGTTTGAAAACATCCATTTTCAATGTAAGCTTGTGCTGCGGGCCATTGAAAAATGTATGTTTCTGACGAGCCCTATGGGAAGTCGCATCTCAATACTGTAGTTGGAACAGCTGGCCTAAGATCGGGCAGTTCCCAATCTGCAACGGTCTGTCCGACATCGTAAAAAGCCCAAAAGTTCTTGGAGAAAACATTCAACTCAAGCACTAGGTTAATAAACCGGGACCTTTAGCCTCTACCTGTCTGTCTGAGACTTGTAGACCAATTTAACCAAAATTGCACTGGAATGCAATCTTACTTGTTACTGTTAAATTTCACAACCCAACGTTCAAAGCTGTAACTGAGAAAAATAAAAAAAGAAGTGTCACGGGCAAGAAATTACAATACAGTGCCATGTTACAGTAAAGTCAATGCCTGGGTAAACCTCCACAAGCCCCACAAGCTAAAGTTGATTCAGTCGACACTGTGACATGACAATGTGTGTCCGTCTGTCTGCGGGTGAAAATAAGTGAGACAGACTCAATAAGAAACAAAACGTTTTCCAACGGAGAGCCTACATCATACATTATACAGGCAGGAAGCCTAAAGCAGAAATATCAGCTGTATAAAAAGCAGGGCACAACAGATAAAGGCCCAAAAAGTGCCAACAGTGACACTCTTTCAGAAAAACAGCTACATGCAAGTGAAGCTATGCAAAGGCAGTAGAAGTCCAGTTATCTTGCATGACTCTCCCTGGCTTGAGGCCATTACCCTCACGTCTGATCAAATGTGATAAAGGCTGAAGCATATTTTGCGATCCACATGTCAAGGGTGAAGTATTGTCGACTATAAGATGGCCAGAAGCTGGAGATTCAGAACATGAAACTAAAGTCTAGAAGCCTAGTGTTGTATTTCTTTTGTTGATAAGCAGAAGATGTCAAGTTAAGAATCAGTTTCTGCCTAAAGAATAACCTTTGCCATTGTCTGCTCTTTGCTGATATGGTAATACTAATTCAAACCCCGCAAAATGCAATGCCCACAATACATGCCTGACTATTGTCTATTGAGACATGAGCAGAATTCTGTGAACACCCATGAAGGCATTTTGAGGTATTCAAAATAGTATTTTTGTGAACTAACCATAAAACATCTGAAATAAGAAAATTCAGGGAAATGTCATATACAAAAAGTATAAACAAAAAGGACTATGCTCTCTGCGCTTTCTCTAAAATGGACTCCGGTGTTTTGATGCCATTTCGAGAAGCGTAAGAGGGTATTAGGGAGTACTCATGTAGTACCACTTCTAGTACTCATAAAGGCTTTTGAGAATCAGCCCCTTAGACTGTGTGCCCAGCATCCATCAAATAATATTGCCTTCCTTTAAACGCCTTTCAGCACTCACATGCATATTTATGAGAACCTTGCGGCAGGTTTGCACAACACAAATTGGTACATATGTGACGCAAGGCTCTGAGTCAGATGTATGAAGCCATGCAAAGCCACCTTGCGTGGCTTTGAGTGGACTCATGAATCTTGAGTAAGGCAACGCAGCGCATATCGCTCCGTCACCTTGCTCTACACAAGGGAGGTGTTCCATAAGCATTGCGGTGGGTGTTTCCACGCAACTCCCATGGGTTCTGGCGCACACACAAGATTACAAGAAAAAGCCTCCATTGATTGTTTTCGTGCGGAAAGGGACACCTTCCAGCACGAAAACAATCCTGCCTACAGAACAGGCACCCTTGCGCCACGGTACCAGCGTTGGTGCTAGGCTGCCGAAACAGCGTCAGCGCAGGAGGACAGGACAGGAATGCACCGTATTGCATTAATATGGGGGATTTCTGCCCTTTCAATTTGACGTAGGCCAGCATAACAAGGAGACTTGCTGCGCTGCCCTATGCCAAAATCCCATAAATGAGTCCCTCACTAGCTCACTTTGAGCTATGGTGTAATGCGGTTTTGAAGGATTTTGCTTCCGAGTGAAGAATGGCTCCAGGTGCATCTGACTTTTTGTGCCGATGCGAGAGAATGGCTGCTGAAGCTGACCGGCTATGAATGGACTTTATTCATTGGGTGAGCCAAACTAAGTGCAGATGTAAAAACAGTTCTTCAATGTCTGCAAGCCTTGTCTGCATCTTTAAACCATCGGAAAGCAAGGCCCTTATAAAGTAAAGGGATTACTGAGAATCAAGTGTGAGAACACCCCATGATGATACCTTTAGAAATCGGTGGAACCAGGAAACAGAACATCTGTGGCCTTCTGGGAATCGGCCAGTCTCTTATTGCCCTGATCTCTATATCAGCTAATTAGAGATTATTTACGTGATTGCTGGTCGTTTTGAAACATGACTACCTGTGTGTACGCCCACCCAGTGGGTGGGGTGAAAGCAGCACTGTGTTTTGTGTATGCACAATTTTGGAGTGGATTGTGTAAGAGCGCAATGCTCGGAAATCTAAGCCTAGACATTATTCTTAGTTTTATTCAGAATGGATGTAATCGTGCTGCAGAACCAATGCTCGCATTTGATTGTCTCTGAACAGGTGTGCATTTACAGAAGGTGTTCTTCTGCAACAGTCATGGGAAACTTGCTGTGCAAGCCTGCACTTTGTAGATTCTTCGTTTATAGTCGCAAATTGTTTTTTATTTGCGATTTTAGCAAGCACTGTTTTCACTTTGCTCATAATCACAAGCTTTATTGAATTATATAAATTATTTATTGTTTGATTAATACAAATCATTACAATAAGAAGAGCGATGTCATGTGTAGTACCCAATTCATTAATCATTTAAAATTAAAATACGTCAATTAGCCAGAGCCATTAGAAATTCCACAGCCGCTAATTATTATGCAACTGAATGCAAAACATGCTTCATTAGTTACATACCATACTGGGACATTAAATACCACATATGCACATCTTTATCACAGCGGTTCACTGAGCATAATAAAAGTAACATATAATGATTAATAAAAAGCACCATAGACAATTCAAAAACTGTAAACACTGTGTATCGTTGTGCAAATGAACAATAGCGTGCTTCAGTGCTTACTCGTGATCTGTAATGCCTTATCTCTCAGGTAACCGGAAAACTGACCTGCATAGAACCATAATATATATTTCACCATAAAACAATTCACTACATCTATAAACATTATACACCACTTTACAGCACTGTGCAAATGAACAATGAAGTGCCTCAGTGCTTACACATTCTCTCTAAAGCTCCACATCAATGTATACAAATTGTAAATCTGAATTCAGCATGTTATCAGCTAGAACAATAAACTTAGTAGGTTACCCAACAAACAGGTTGATCTTCCAGATAGACAAAGAATTGTGGCTTGGCTGCATATTCTCACTCCATGTTCTATAAACAATGCTTTCAGCAAAATTCACTGTGCTTGGAGAAGGCGAGGGCAGGCACGCGCTATATGCGATAAAGATTTTTTAGAGCAGATATACTCATGGACATTTTCCCAAGGGCTGAAAAGTGTGATCTGTGGTGAGCCCAAGGGCCGCACTGATGCTAGCAGGATGGGCTAGGGGCTTGTTGGGAGGTAAAAAGTTGCAGGTTCATATTATATTATTTTCCTTTACTTCAATCAGCTTGTAAATAAAAGCTTCCCGTTTATTTAACATATTTCTGAATGCTAGTGCTCTCTGAAGTAAATAGCAGCCCAGTGCTGCTGTTAACCCGTGGGACGTAAGTCAAGGTCAGGACGTAAGGACGTGGGACGTAAGTCAAGGCCCTCATTATGGCCACTGAAAAAATTCGCAAAACCATGGATGAAGGTGGGCGATCGGCCCTGATACTTTTAGACCTCACAGCGGCCTTCGACACTGTGAATCACGCCGTCCTATTAAAAAGACTCGCGTCACTCGGCTTCACCGGTTCCGCACTGGCACTTATTGCCTCCTTCCTAACCAATCGTACTAATCAACTGGTCTGGAATGGATTGCAATCCGCTGAATTCTCTCTTCCGGGCGGAGTCCCCCAAGGCTCAGCACTGTCTCCAACCCTTTTTAACCTTTGCGTCACTCCCCTAGCTGCCCTGATCAGATCCCACGGCCTACAATTAGTGTCTTACGCCGACGACAAACAAATCATAGTGTCCATCTCCCAATCTATAGACGCCACTGCAGAACGATTCAGGAACTGCCTCTCTCAGGTTAAGAACTGGATGTGCAACAACTTCCTAAGACTGAATACGGATAAAACCGAAGTCATCAAGTTCGGCCATAAAACTTCCATCTGGAACGACCTATGGTGGCCCCTCGAAGCAGGAACTTGCCCTCTTCCCTTAGACAAGGTCAGAAACCTTGGCTTCTTATTTGACAAAGAACTCTCCTGCAAAGCCCAGGTGAACCAGGTGACCTCAGCTTGCTTTCATAACATCAAGCTGATCAGGAAAGTTCTTCCCTACATCCCAGACACCCTTAGGAAAACGGTAATGGGAGCCCTGGTCTTATCCCGCATTGACTACTGTAACTCCCTCTATTTGGGAGCAGGAGAAAAACAGCTGTCTAAACTTCAGGCAATCCAAAACGCGGCAGCCAGAGCCCTACTAAACATTCCCAGACGCCACCCCACATCCAAGGCTATTCGAGAGCTACATTGGCTCCCAGTCAGGCGCCGCATCCATTTCAAAGCTCTCTGCCTGGTCCACAGATCTCTCCACGGCAAGGGACCCGACGACTTCAATAACCTACTGCCCCGATACATCCCCCCGCGCGTACTGAGGTCATCCACCCTTGACCTCGTCTGCCAACCCAGAATAAATAAAGCCCGGTGGGGAGTCCTTCTCATACCAAGCGGCAAAAATCTGGAACTCGCTACCCCCAGCTCTTCGTGCCCAAAAATCTAAAACGCGCTTCAGAAAAGATCTAAAAACCTGGCTCTTTGTCTAGATCAACCTGCTCCTCTGCCTCTCTCTTTTCTGGATCTGTTAGCGCCAAGACGCCGCGGCATTCGTGCGCTCTACAAATACTTCAGTCAGTCAGTCAGGAGGGCCGCAGGCGGCCCCCGGGCCGTACTTTGAGGATCACTGCTTTAGAGAAACCTCAAAGTTTGCAACGATTTGCTGACCATTGTTGTATCCATCTAGGAGTGCCGTCCTTTTATGGATATCTGCTGAGTCTTAACTTAAGAACTAAGTACCTTTCATAGGGTTGTTGATGAACCCGTAGATAGTCAAACATGTTAATAATAGACCAGGTGTGCTTTTTGCTGCTAAGGCCTCTTTGTCCTGCATAAAAGATAATAGCTCTCTTGATTTGTTTAAGAGGTGCCTAATTGAGGCTTTACTTACATCCAATTTTCCAAAAGGCTGAAGATTAAAAGTATGTGGGCTCTCTGCTAAATAAGATCTCCAAACGTTTGTATAATCATATTTTTAAGTTCTTGCCAACACTAATTGACAAGGGTGCCAGGGTCAGATAAAAACAAGGAATATAAAAGTTTTCATTATATATATTCAGCAGGTAAAATTAAAATTGTCACCTATAGAAAACATTACCAAGATCCCGTTCAAAAGTGCAACCGAATTCACGTGCAGCTCTTCTTGGCAATTCAGTACAGGTGAATCCATGCGCAACAACTGCGCTCAGTCGAATAAGTTTGTAACTGGTCGACTAAAATTTCCTTCTGGGTAATCTAGGGACTGATTTAGAGTTCAGTGGGTGGGTTACTGGTCATAACGTACCGGATATCCTACAGGTGCCACTGGATATAATGCACTTGTAATAACGCAGGCAGGATCACTGCCACAAAAGAGGGGTTATCCCCATTTTTGTGATGGAGTGACCCGTCTGCCGGACTCTAAATCAGACCACTAGTCTCTAAACACCTGATTTCAATTTCATCAGACAGGTTACTTCATCACAAATGTCACGGATATCTCATTCACCATATTACAAGTGCCACTGAATATAATGCACTTCGGTGGATGGGACATCCGTCACACTTGCGACGGAGTAACCCGCCCACCGATCTCTAAATCAGGCCCCAAGTCTGCTGAGGTGTAGATTTTTATAAACTAGGTTTATTTAGCATGCTTTGTAGGGCTCCTAGAATGCAGTTGTATTTTCTCACAGGTAGATTTTGTAAACTAGATTTATTTAGCATGCTTTATAGGGCTCCTGGGATGCAGTTGTATTTTGTCATAGGTAGATTTTGTAAACTAGATTTATTTAGCATGCTTTACAGGGCTCCTGGGATGCAGTTGTATTTTGTCATAGGTAGATTTTGTAAACTAGATTTATTTAGCATGCTTTACAGGGCTCCTGGGATGCAGTTGTATTTTGTCATAGGTAGATTTTGTAAACTAGATTTATTTAGCATGCTTTACAGGACTCCTGGGATGCAGTTGTATTTTGTCATAGGTAGATTTTGTAAACTAGATTTATTTAGCATGCTTTATTGCGCTCCTGTGATGCAGTTGTATTTGTCATAGGTAGATTTTGTAAACTAGATTTATTTAGCATGCTTTACAGGGCTCCTGGGATGCAGTTGTATTTTGTCATAGGTAGATTTTGTAAACTAGATTTATTTAGCATGCTTTACAGGGCTCCTAGGATGCAGTTGTATTTTGTCATAGGTAGATTTTGTAAACTAGATTTCTTTGGTATGCTTTATAGTGGACCTAGGATGTAGTTGTATTTTGTCATAGGTGTGTAGAAAGCTGTACATTTTTTGTCAGGTTTGGAGAGAGGGATTATAAAACCAAAATAATGCAGCATATGCTTTCTCAATATGCATAAACTACTTCTATCGCAAGTTTCTGTCAAGGACCTTTGAAAATGAAACCTGGGTAATTTCCATTGCCCACCCACAGCACTTGCTCCTGCTCTCTACTCTCCTGATTACTGCATATTTCTCTCTCCTCTACCCACCAGGCTGGTAATGCCCGTGCTCTCTCACCCCTTTTCCAGTGCCATGACAACCTACATCTGTTGAAAGCTGCTCCCCCGGCCAGCCCCCTCGCCCCACAGACTCTCGCAGCACACAGAACGTGGAGGGAGTGAGAGACCACAAGGCAATGGAGAGGGATTTCAAACACAAGCCAAAAACTGGGAAGAAAAGAGAAAAAGGCTAGAGACGATATAATAAAGAGAATGAGTACCAGCTGAAAGGTGGTGAAGAGGGATCAAAGATACTTCAGTGGGTAGGGAAAATATAGGTACTAATGAAAGACATAGGTGAATTATACATATTGAAGAGACGGGAGAGGAAGTGAAAGCGGCACATTTGAGAGGTGAGGTTATGATGAAAGAGAGAGGGACAATGAGAAAGATAAAGAAGGAGAAAGGAAGTGTGTGACTATGTAAGAGTGTGAGAGAAAAGGACAAGTTAAAACAGAGCAAGTGACAGGAGGGAGTGGGTTATGGAAAGTGAATGCAGGAAAATGGTGGCCTACTCACTCCATTGAAGGAGTATTTGTTACAGTGGTCATTTGAGATGGGAAACATGGTTTTTGGAGCTTCTTGACTGGTAGAACACCAACTATGCTGATAGACGTTGGACTAAGAGAAGGCCAGCATCACACCTTTTCTGTGCCCGCTGCTTAATTTGTACTGGTGGTGATGGTGGTTTGCACCAACCTTACTTTTTAGGCCCAGGACATTTTATAATCATCAAACTTTGACTCAAAACGTAAGAAAGAACGGCAGAAAAGGGAAAGGGGAGAAGGGAAAAAACATAGGATAACAGTGACAAAGAAGAATGACAAATAACCCTCACAAGTGACATAAAGAAACAGGAAGTACAGGGCGATGAAAGAAATAACTCTAAGGTGGATTCACGATTATGTTAATGTCTCTGTATTTGGCAACCCTGGCATTTGGCAACGTTCGCAGCAGACTCCAAATAAAAACTTTTCACCACCGCACTTAGATTTGTTTCTCTCTTTTTTTTTTTTTTTTTAACTAAATCAAGCCCTACCTGTAAACACGGGTGTCAATTCACCATAAATGTCTGGACTGGTGGAAGTGACATAACATACCCTTTGACCCTGATGACATCACAAGATGTGACATCAGATGACTGTTGACTCTGGTGGCATCAAAGGAAAAGTTGTCACATGACCCTCAGGCCCAATTACATCATAGGAAGTACCCCCTCACCTAGAGTGCAAGGTTCGTCAAAATAGAACAATACAATTGAAGCAAGTAAAAAAAAATAAACATTACTATCTGGAGGATGGCTATGATATTCAATGGTACAGCTATGAAATGTCATAGGCACATTTCTAAATAAAATGTAACATAAAAATACTTTATTGTGCATCTGTTTTGGGAGGCCTGTGCCGATGGTACCAGCAGTTCTGCATACAGTTGTACCCAACCATAAATTCATAAAAATTTTGCAAGTCTGATATACTTTATTCTTTTGGTGTGAGTTTTAATTTAGTTCCTTAGTATGAAAATATTCAAATGTTTCACTGCTGTCCTTTGAATGTTTACTGGTTTTCTATGTTACAATGCAACTTAATTATTTATTTGCGGTGTAGATCACACAGAAGTAAACCTTTGAACAAGAATTTGTGAAAGCATCTCTTAAGCTCACTTTTAAAATTAAACGCTTTATTGTTTTGCTTTACACTCTTTCATCTTCTAACATAATTGCGACAAATGAATTACTCTGACTCCTTGCCCTCTAATGCTAGGGGTTGCACGGGCAGGGGTCGCAAAACGCCGCGACCCCTGGCAACCCCCTAAAGGATGTCCATGCCTGTAACTGTTCTCAGTGCTGTGGAAGCTTGCACTGTTCTGCCCAAGCTTTCATTGCGTTGTGTGTTAGTGAAGCTTTATGAAGCCAGACAAATTGTACAGTGAATGTTTCTTGTAAAGCACAATGTGAACGCAAGAGTGCACGATACCAAAATACGTGAACAGCGTCCAGTTTGGGTTTTACATATGAATCAAACAATTTTCAAAACGGACTGAATCATTTTTCACCTCTGTTAAATTATAAAAATTAGTTGTCAGGCAGCTCGAAGTCACCTGTCACTTTCTAGCAATCCTGGCTTTTTAGAAATCATCATCTGCATGTTTAGACTTTTGAGCCCCGGGGGACTTATTATGAGTCTGCAAGTGTTGTGCGCCTGGGGATACTGCGTGCACCATTTCCAAGTGACCACGTGATGCCGCACTAGGGATTACTGGGTTCTGGAACAGTCAGATGTTTCCAGGTCTGTTCCTGCAGCTGGTAAACTCCCACGTGGGTTCAGCCGGGGGTTCCAGGCCTAGGCAGAGCCCAGCCACCCCCTGAGCCGCATCAGCACCCTGGACGCTCCCCCATCTCTCCCAGAGTCGACCCTGCACCTTAAAGTCATGGCCCATACCCTGCATTTCCTCACTAACAAGGGCGCACTTAATATACGATGAAACACGCTGGTTTCTTCATCAGTTCATAAAAGAAAACTGATGAAGAAACCAGCGTGTTTCATCGTATATTAAGTGCGCCCTTGTTAGTGAGAAGATGTTCTTTCTTACAACACATTTGCATTGATAAAGACACGCCGGGACTTCGTGTTTCACAAGGTGCGCCGAAACTATATAGTTAAACCGTCCATATACCTTAGAGTGCACGGGGATCACACAGTTATAATTCCATACCCTGCATTTCTCACCCCTAACAGAGCAGGGCCGGAGCAGCAAAGCCCTCGGAATCAAATAAGCACGCAGAAAAGGACTGTATCCTCGAATTAATATGGGTATTCCCAGTGGTCGAAGGGTATTTTTAAAAAAAGTATTGGAACTGTGATGCTCTGCGCAATCAGGATAGGGTAAGTGAGTGTGCAGGCGTGGTCAGAGGCGTGGCTAAAAAAATAAATATTCTGTAACTTTTTTCAGCCCTTCACCTGTCGGTAACTACATATAAAATAACACACAGTGTAAATGAAAATGACGTTAATCTGTGGGAAATGCACTGTGGTATAGTATGAAACCTCTACTAGTTAATGCACTGCACCAAAGAGCTCCAGAAATGAATTCTGGCCGGTGCATAGTGACTTGTGTATGTTTAGCGCTACGCAGTGGCGGCTCCTGCACGCAGGCCGGGAAGCACCGCCTCGCTGCTTTTAGCAGTGGAAGTGAATGAAAAATAAAATGATAATACCTAGACGTTATCATCATTTTATTTGTTCCAGCGTCTTTGCGGTCGGGGCTGCTCTGCTCTCAGAGCTGGGGAAGGAGTGGTGGCACTCTGTAAAGTGCGCATGACTGTTTGACCGGCCCTCTCGAGCTGGCCAAACAGTCATGAGCACTTTGCATGTTCTCTATGCAGGCTGCATTACAGCCTGCATGGAGAATATGCCCAGGTCTCCATTCCCCATCTGAGCGCCGTGGTTCACAAATGCTACAAATCTTCTAAGGTTAAAGCATCTGCTTTACACAACTAAGTAGCAGTAGCGGTCCGTGGAGGGAGTTCGGTGGGGCAGTGAGGCGGGGGAGGGGCAGGGTGGGGAAATGTAAACACCGTAATATGGATGAACAAAGGTAAGTACACATTAAAATAAATAAAACGAATTCCTTTGCGCGCGCTGCATCGCAAAATGCGATGCAGCGCGCGCAACGAAATTCATTTTATTTATTTAAATGTGTACTTACCTCCGTTCATGCATATTCCGGTGTTTACATTTCCCCGCCCCACCTCATTGCCCCACCGAACTCCCTCCACGGACCGCTACTGCTAAGTAGTAAAAAGCAAGCGTTCCAGCATACTGTTGGAAGCTGTCTGCCTTTTCCACGGGAAGAGTTCTTATCTTGACAGTAAATGGGGCTTAAACAGTGTGAACAGCTTTAGTTGAAGTATTGTAAATGTGTGCAGCCAGGGGAAGTTAACAAAATAAAAGTTCCACACAAAAGTGAATGAACTCAGTAATTTGGTGGCGTGAACTGATAAGAGTCCCCTTTTATGGCATATTAACTACAAGAGATTCCACCAGCACATTATCAAGCGATGTGCAGGCGTAACCTAACAAAGGCTTTTAAATGTATGTCGTATGCGTGCTTGCGGGTGAGGATCAGAGACGTATAAAGGCAAGGGCAAAGTGGGCTTTGGCCCAGGGTCCAAGCCTTTTAGGGGGGCCCCCTGATAGAGCAAGCTCTGTTCTGCAGAGAGTCTTGCCCTGTTGACCTTGAATAATTCTTAAACAGATTGTTTTAAATACAGTATTCTTTTAATGCATTTTAATGTGGGCGATGAGTGAGTCTAATACAGACATATTGCAGAGAAATGTGTTTGTTTCATGCAGCAACCATAAAAAAAAGTTTATTTTAGGTGACAATAGACCCTCACATATACGAAATGGGAGGGTGTCACAGAGATTATTTGCAGCAATGAGCTGTTGCTGTTACAATATTGAAAACACAGGTCACTATCCCTGAATATTAGATGTAAACACATTTAGAATTTGAACTAGTGCACCTACTGTCAGCGACTTGGCCAAAGAGGGCGTGAAAGAGCTGAAATTAAATCATAAATATAAAGAAGTTGTGTGTGTGTGTTAGCGTGATTGTGTGTGTATATGGTAAAAGGGCACGTGATATCACTTCCGCTACCCCTGGCATTTTGGTGTATTACCGTTCATGGACCGGTACTCTTACTGTTCACTGGTAGAGTTCAGCTTGCCCTGATGCTGCCCACGCAGTACCTGTTCTGTGTGATGGGGCCACCTACACCACCCGTTACGATATGCAGCTTTACTGCGTATGCATTAGCCTTGCGCGGTCACTGTCCATGTAAGAACTACTTACATCTTCCACGAAGTCACCCCCAAAGCATCGTCACTGGAACAAAAGAGAGTGGAGGGTCCCGCAACAGGGGCCTGGGTCTGCTCCTCCAAGGCACGTGGGCTATGGACAAGTCACACAGAGGGAGGCGGTAAATAAGAAATACCTCTATTTTTTTCCTATTTCCGTGTCACGGCAGCGCCTAACAATCATGGCACGTGCACCCCTTTCCTTCCAGTCCATCTTGCACCCGTGTTTCAGCAGCGGCCGAGTGTGGCTGGTGGTGGGTTGCCGGGCAGACCGTCGTCCACCATGTTTACACAGCTTCCACCCGCCCCCCACACCCCGTCCTCCTGCCGCTGCCAGGAATGAAGGTCGCGCTGCCCTGGGAGTTCTTATCACTGCAACGGGAGCAAACAAACACGGATGCCCAAGCCGCTTACCTTTTGACGTCAAGCCGAGCATGTCCAGCATCCGGGGCACGGGGCAGCAGCTGGCTCTGGTGGGTGTCCCCCGGCGCGGCAGCCGCCCTGCCCGTCTTCCGCCCTCATCCCCCGCTGCCTCCGTCGCACTCTGCGCCCCAGAGGTGCGCTCCGTCCGCTCCGCCCGGCAGCAGACAAGAGGCGCCTTGTCGCATCAGTGCTCAGGGAAAACTGCGGCGAAGAAAGAGGGAGGGAGAAGGCGTCCCCACCCCCCTGAAGGGGATGTGCAAAAATAACGGGCTTTAAACAGAATGAAGCAAAGCGCCGCTGAACAAGGTGCCCACTGTCGGAGGAAACTCCGCCCTTCCCTGGCGCGACACCTACCAGCTTCAGTGTGCATTTCTACCAAAAGGCAGGTGGAAATGAGTCGAGTGACGCGTCTGTTCTTACTACCTCACAATAGGTACACTCATCCCTTCGTGTACAGATCTGCATATTTATTTATAAAGTTTTATTATATAGCGCGACCAAGACCCAAAGAGGATATCAGAGAGCTTTAGAAAACTAAGAAGGAAGAAACAGTAAAACAGATAAAATCTAGATATATAAATATAATTAACATTGTCTGTGGGATACAGCTCCTGTGCGCTTTCAGACATTTTATTACAGACTTTCAGCCTCAGAGTGTAGTGACCAAAGCTGTGGCTCCATGTCATATGTGACCCATCCAGTCCTGTTGCAGCCAAATGCACTTTGCATTCTAGGACTTGTAGTTCTAGAAACTTAAATACTTTAAGCAGCCAGGGTTTAAAAATCTCAGCATGCCTACTTCAGATGTATATAAAGCCTGGGCCGTTTCTTCCATTGATGCAGCAGGTGCAGTGGCACCAGGACCCAGAGGCTCGAGGGGCCCGCTCAATCCTGATTATTGCTATCTTTTACAATTGGAGCAGCAGCTCAGGGGCTCATTTCCTCCCTTGCACTAAGGCCCATGAGAATAATGGCTATGCCATTTAGATAAAGCACGCCTGGCACATGGGGGGGGGAGGAAAGGGAGGGGGGTGTATTTGAGCATCACTAAAATACAAAACACATTGCATGTCAGCGAGGGCACTTTTTAGGTCTAGCCTGGGCAGCTCATGCGCTGCTCTGCGAGGCATGCTATATACGAGTATGGAGTTGAAGCCCCACCCACTCTTCGCCCATATTTTTAATTGGCTTGTGTCATTGTCCATTGTGAATGCTGGCTTCTGATTTGTTAATAGGCTTGTTAGTCCCTCCTTAGTACCGTCTTCATTTGTAACCTCCCATGAGAACTGGCCCTTTTACTTCGTTTGTTACACGTTTGTTACACGGTACGTCTTATTTAATCTGTAAGAACTATTTTCTTTAATGAGTTTCGCCTCACTGCAGGCACGACATGATTTCCTGCAACATTCAGCGCGCCATGCGCGCTTTCACTTTCCAAGCAGCCCTGGACAATAGCGGCTGCTTCTTTGAAATGCAATAGGTCTATCATTTACAAGAGTTTGAGCTAATGATATTGTGAATGACAATGCCTTTTATTTATGTGTTAATTATCTAAACAGATAAATAAAAGGCAAGGTCATTTACAATGCCAATAATTATTGTAATAGACTGGCAGAGACCGATCGGACAAAGTTATGCTGACATATAAATACAGAGATTCTTTAGAGTGTTCTAGCTTGAGTAGGCTACTTATATAAGAGACTTGCTGAAGGTCATTTTGAGCCAGGAAATAGCCACTCAGTCAGGAGATCTGTTCAAAGAGTTGTATATGTATATTTATAATAACTTCATGTACTGTCAAGTCAGCCTGTAATACTTGTTCTAATAGGTGACGCCAATTAGACCAAAGCTCTTTGCCACAGTCGGCACTACCTGCTGGAACGTGCATCTGGCAGGTGGAGAAGCAACCATATTTGCCTACATTAATGTGTGTTTAGTCAGCTCTCTCTCTTGTAATGACCACTATGGTACAGATTACTGGACATTTACTAATAGCACAGTAGCATTGAGTGCTGAAAAAATAACCTATTGAGGAAGATGAATACAGCCTTCACAAGTAACAAGCATTTGCAATGCAATAGGTCTCGCATTTACGCGAGTTTGAGCTATTGCCCTTGCAAATGACAATAACTTTTATTCTTGTTTTCGTTTGTAAAACATAAATAAAAGGCAGTATCATTCGCACAATAACTCACGAACCACAAATTCTTTGTATAGCAAAAAAGGCCACTTTATTAAGACAGGTGCCAAATAAAATTCTCTTCAAACATTTGTCCATATATAATTAAATGAATTCCTCCAATTTATTTCCACCCATCTACAAAAAACATAAATCCCCAATGTTGACCCCAATCGGATCCCGAATGCCTGACCCCTGTATAGCATCCCCTCATTCTCATTTCCTGTCCCCTTAACTTCGTCCCCCCCACCTCCCCGACTGGAGGATGGACAATCCCGCTCAAGGCTGCCCACACCCCCAACACAAAAAACCCGCCTACCAAAACAAACTAACCATCTAACGGACAAAACCTGTCTTAGCGTGGCAAAAAGAGACAAAAAACTACTCTGATGACAGCAAAACTAAAAATTAATCACCCAGTATAGGTGACGAACGGATGGAAAATTGAGAGGGAAGAGTGGGTGGGACAAAAAGTTCAGGAAACCCCTCCTCCCAGCTCCCGAGGGCACAGTGATTTTCCCGCCCCTCCTACCCTCTATATCAAACCTCCCCTCGCGCGCCTCCCGCCTCCCTGATCACCTCTCCCTCCCACCTGTGTGGCCGATCAATTGCGCGAACAACCCAGGGGGTGACAGGCTCGTGCCACGCACCCCCCTGGGTCCCCCCTCGCAGAATGCAGAATAACTCACGAACCACAAATTCTTTGTATAGCAAAAAAGGCCACTTTATTTAGACAGGTGCCAAATAAAATTCTCTTCAAACATTTGTCCATATAGAATTAAATTAATTCCTCCAATTTATTTCCACCTATCTACAAAAAACATAAACCCCCAATGTTGACCCCAATCGGATCCCGAATGCCTGACCCCTGTATAGCATCCCCTCATTCTCATTTCCTGTCCCCTTAACTTCGTCCCCCCCACCTCCCCGATTGGAGGATGGACAATCCTGCTCAAGGCTGCCCACCCCCCCCCCCCAACACAAAAAACCCACCAACCAGGAAAGCCCAAAGAGTTTTCCTGCCCCACCCTTGATCAATGTTTGCAAAAAAAACCCTTCTCAGGCGCAATCAAGTCCCTTAATTCCAGTAAATAGTATGCTTGCCCCATTTTGGACAAATGAACCCCATTGTCCCTATAAAGATAACCTTCCGTGCTCCGTATGTTAGAATGCGCCAGAACCTTCACGCCATTGCCCTCACAAAACAGTCTCATGGCTCGGTTAACCTTCCGTCTCGCTTTCTCCATCGCCGCATGGTTAAGTGCTCCTCTCCAATGCAGCCTCGTGATGAATTCTGTCCATACCACCTGGGTGCCCACCCAAGAAGCCGTGAGGACCTCCAGATCACGTTTCATCAATTTTATGAGAGTCAGACCAGATAAGCTAACGAGATCATTCTCCCCCAAATGGAGAATAAGCAGATTCGGTGGGCCCCCTCTTGAACACATCCTGTCCAACAGGGGGAACAATCCCCCCCATCGCATTCCCCCTTTTCCCTGCCATACCACCTCATGACTAGCACTGTGAAGTCCAAGCGATCTCCCACAAATCTGTTGCTCGGCATATACCGCGGCCCATTTTACGAAGGAATGTCCTATTATCCATGTTGTCTTTTTCCAACTTACACTCCCCGGAAGCTTACCTAGGTAGAAAAACAAACCATTAACCAGAAAACAGAGGAAAACGTGCATTATTTCCTAACATACTTTTCGCAACATTTGGACTTCCATCTCCCAATCCGCCTTATGTCTGCCCAGGACCACCCCAAACGAGCCGCCTCCGTGGCTGCCCCAATGCGGAAAGAATGCGTGCCAAAACATAACGGATTCACCCCCAAACGAAGGAGCACCCTTCTCATAACAGCCAACAACTGTGAAACTGTAATCGGGTGCCCCTGTGCATGGCAAAAAATCAGTCCCTGAGAAAAGAAACTAGAAGCTGTGAAAACCTCCCATTCCTTGACAGGACAGCACTGACCCACCCCACTTCTGTTTAAGAAAACCCATTTTCCCCTCCCTAATCGATCGGTTTTGGAAACCCGCAGCCAAATGCGCAACCGTTGATCCTCAAGAAAAACCTCTGTACTATGAATCCCAGCCCTGTTAGTCAAACCCAGGAGCTCGGACGCCCTGAATGCCCCAAAAAACAACCAAAGAAAACATAACCTAAACAAACCACATTCGGCCTCATTGTAACAGCACAGAGGGAGCTCCAAAAGCATCTTTTGCAACAGTTCAAACGTCACCGCCCGCCGCAACTGCCTTGCCCCAGCCTGAAACCTACCTAGACCTCTAAGGACCCTCTTTACCAAAACCCCCTGCACCGGTTCCCTCCCCCACCTCAACTGTCCGTAAAAAGAAATCCCTGCTAATTTACCAGAAATGGTAGTGTGGGAAAAACCTTTGTCTATCAGGTGTAAAACAAAACCCAATAACATTTGTTCATCAGTCAAGCTCCTCCTATGCCCAGCACACAGTTTACCATAGCATAAGAACTCGCTCCAGGCTTGCTGATAGCTCTGTCTCGTAGAGGCCGCTACTGAATTTTCTACCAAGGAGACAATTCTCAGTCCCCCCACTCCCAGACACACTGTGGGATTTGGGTCTTGTTGGGTGCTGCCCCAGGTGCCAGCCTGCGAAACTTTGCCCACTGTAAACGAGACAGAGAGTCTGCTATACCGTTATGTACTCCTGGAATGTGCCTTGCCTTAAAAACAATGTTAAACTGTACACATTTGAGCATAAAGGTACGCAACAAACGCAAAACTCTCAAATCTCTGGCCTTCTGGTGATTAATCAATTCCACTACAGCTAAGTTGTCAACATTAAACAGCACTGAACGATTTTGAAACTCCTCCCCCCAAACATACAAAGCAACCAGGAGAGGGAATAACTCAAAAAAGGCGATGCTGCGCCCCTGCAACAGCCAATGACTGGGCCAACTTTCTGCACACCAACGCCCCTCCCAGAATATGCCAAAACCGTGTGCACCAGACGCATCTGAGTAAATCTGAACTTGCCAAATCATGTCTTACTCCGCAAAAAACAAAGATACTCCATTAAAGTCTGCCAGAAAAGTCAACCATATGGACAAATCCGCCCTAGTCACTGCAGAAATACGCACTCTATGGTGTGGGAGAGTTGCCCCAGACATAGACATCCCGAACCTCCTACAGAATGTTCTCCCAGCCCGGACCACCCTGCACGCAAAGTTGAGGTACCCTAACAGCTTTTGCACCTGCCGTAGCTCCAATTTGCGCTCCTCCAACACAGAGGACAAGAATGCTGAAATCTCCTGCACCTTTGCCGCCGGCAGCCGAGCCACCATCTCCACCGTGTCAATCTCGACGCCCAAAAACACCAGCGACGTGCTAGGACCCTCCGTCTTATCCGGTGCCAGCGGCACCCCCAACTCTTGAGTCATTAGCTGGAAAGAACGCAACGCCCCTTGACATTGACCAGTGCCCTTCGCACCAATGAACAAAAAATCATCCAAATAATGGCAAATGAGGTCATGACCAGTAACATAAGTAAATCTCCACTGCAAAAACGTGCTGAAGGTTTCAAAAAGGGCACATGATATAGAGCACCCAATCGGAAGCATTTTGTCCACGTAAAAAGCCCCTTGCACATGCATTCCCAAGAGCTCAAAGTCAGACGGGTGAATTGGTAGCAATCGAAACACCGATTGGATATCGCTTTTTGCCAATTGCGCATCCTTCCCTGCCGATCGCACTAAACGCAGAGCATCGTCTACAGAAGAGATACGCAAGAGTCAACAGGCGATATAAAAGTCATTAATGGAGGAACCCTCAGGCCATGACAAATGGTGTATCAAACGGAACTCCCCTGCTTTCTTTTTAGGGACTACCCCCAGTGGGGAGACAATCAAATTGGGCAGAGGACACTGCATGAAAGGACCCGCAACTCTACCTGCCTCCAGCTCAGCCCTCAACTTCTGCTGAACCACCTGCGGGAACTCCTTCGCTGACTTCAAATTATCGGCCCATCTACACCGACGAGGACCCTGGTACCCAATCTTAAAGCCATCCCGGAAACCCCAAAAAAGTCTGTTGGCAGCCTCCTCATCCGGATAGACCTCCAGCCAGTGCCCCAAAACCGCTAACCTAATTGGGGTAGGAGCCCTTTGCCGCAAACTGCAAAAACTGCCCTCTTCCCCGCTGCCCTCTACCTTGGACCCCGAAACTCTGGCCTGCAAAGCATTGTGTGAGGGGATGCTTGCCTCCACATTAAGAGCAATCATGCTTGTATCGGCAAAACTGCCTACTGCAGAAGCCCCTGTTAAAGTTCCAACAGGCCCCCAAATTGGACGGCTGACCCCTTCCTCCAAACCCTGCCCCAGGCTGGGCGGGACGAGCTTGAAAGGGCCGATAAGATACCGGCAACCCACTGGCAGTATGAGTAACAGCAGGTGGCTGAGAAGACGCCATACATTGCAGCCACAGCTCGGAATCCACATCACCCCAAGGTCTGTCTGGTGCAACACACAGCCGAGCTCTGAATTCCTCATCATATGACAACCAAGCATATCCTCCAAAATAACTCTGAGCCTTCCTTATAATATCCATATACTTAAACAAGGCGACTGCCCGATCCGGATACTTTTCACAATAAATGGAAGCGTAGATAAGAAA